>NW_021822692.1:336726-357820 GCF_901001165.1 Salmo trutta
CTCACAGTCAGATACTAATGATACCAACATCCCAATGGATATCCATCTCACAGTCAGATACTAATGATACCAACATCCCAATGGATATCCATCTCACAGTCAGATACTAATGATACCAACATTCCAATGGATATCCATCTCACAGTCAGATACTAATGATACCAACATTCCAATGGATATCCATCTCACAGTCAGATACTAATGATACCAACATCCCAATGGATATCCATCTCACAGTCAGATATTAATGATACCAACATTCCAATGGATATCCATCTCACAGTCAGATATCCATGATACCAACATTCCAATGGATATCCATCTCACAGTCAGATATACCCCAACATTCCAATGGATATCCATCTCACAGTCAGATATACCCCAACATTCCAATGGATATCCATCTCACAGTCAGATATACCCCAACATTCCAATGGATATCCATCTCACAGTCAGATATACAGGATACCAACATCCCAATGGATATCCATCTCACAGTCAGATACTAATGATACCAACATCCCAATGGATATCCATCTCACAGTCAGATACTAATGATACCAACATCCCAATGGATATCCATCTCACAGTCAGATACTAATGATACCAACATCCCAATGGATATCCATCTCACAGTCAGATATACAGGATACCAACATTCCAATGGATATCCATCTCACAGGCAGATATACAGGATACCAACATTCCAATGGATATCCATCTCACAGTCAGATATACAGGATACCAACGTTCCAATGGATATCCATCTCACAGTCAGATATACAGGATACCAACATTCCAATGGATATCCATCTCACAGTCAGATATTAATGATACCAACGTTCCAATGGATATCCATCTCACAGTCAGATATTAATGATACCAACATCCCAATGGATATCCATCTCACAGTCAGATACTAATGATACCAACATCCCAATGGATATCCATCTCACAGTCAGATATACAGGATACCAACATTCCAATGGATATCCATCTCACAGTCAGATATACAGGATACCAACATTCCAATGGATATCCATCTCACAGTCAGATATACAGGATACCAACGTTCCAATGGATATCCATCTCACAGTCAGATATACAGGATACCAACATTCCAATGGATATCCATCTCACAGTCAGATACTAATGATACCAACATTCCAATGGATATACATCTCACAGTCAGATATACAGGATACCAACATTCCAATGGATATCCATCTCACAGTCAGATATTAATGATACCAACGTTCCAATGGATTTCCATCTCACAGTCAGATATTAATGATACCAACGTTCCAATGGATATCCATCTCACAGTCAGATACTAATGATACCAACATTCCAATGGATATCCATCTCACAGTCAGATACTAATGATACCAACATCCCAATGGATATCCATCTCACAGTCAGATACTAATGATACCAACATCCCAATGGATATCCATCTCACAGTCAGATACTAATGATACCAACATTCCAATGGATATCCATCTCACAGTCAGATACTAATGATACCAACATCCCAATGGATATCCAGCTCACAGTCAGATACTAATGATACCAACATTCCAATGGATATCCATCTCACAGTCAGATATACATGATACCAACATCCCAATGGATATCCATCTCACAGTCAGATACTAATGATACCAACATCCCAATGGATATCCATCTCACAGTCAGATATATGTCATGATGTTGACCTGATGGGGGAGGTTTATGACCCCCATAAATACCTTTCCCCTTTTCCCCTCTCTCTACTCTACCGATGTGACTATTGAAAATCCCTTCGTTAACATTGAGAGAGAGTCTGGTGACATCAAAATATGGGAAACGGAACCATATTTCGGTAATCCAACCAGTTGAAAATGTGTGTTGGTACTTAATGAATATGATGTCAGATCGGTTGTCGTCTGAGACATGATTACTGATGACAGGACGACATAAACTGTATCTGGGAAAGTCTACACATTCTAGTTATCAGATTCACATGGAATTGTTGTGCAATTTAAAATGTTTAAATATGAAACTATTTGTGAAAAGATGAAATGTAATTTTAACTTCCAAATGAGAGAATTGGGTTTTCATGAGTGAACTATGCTCAACTCAGTGGCCCCGCCCATGTGAACAGACATTGGTTATAAACTATGAAACACGCCCTTCTCTCCGCTCCTATATAAAGCCCTTGGTGAAAATGTAACTTTCTGTTCCGAGGACGTTAGGGCGACGGTCCTACGTTAAAAGGGTTCAGATAATAAGCTGTTCCAAGGACGTGAGGACTTCCCATCCCCACGTTGAAAGGACAAAGACCACCTACAGAACTAAGCCAACCTCAGCAAGAAACTAACGCAATTAGCGCAATCGCAAGGTGACGACCTACACGCCGAAAGGATGAATTTCGACTATACCAGCCAGAATATAGCATGAGCTTAAAGTATGGCAGCTTGGTATGAACTTTGAACTCTTATTCAATAAGGAAGTGATACATCCTAGACGTCGCGTTAGCGCAGCAACTGTAGACGTGGGCTAGGAGAGGACGGACAGAGTATCCATTCTACCACACGATGACAGTACTACCAAGTACCCATCCTACCACCAGATATTCTTCAGAGGACCGGAGATCCATGCTGGACCACCCGGCCTCCCATCTACCGAAGCGCAGCTCAGAGTAAATATTTATTGCGTTCTCCTTTTTCAAATGGGCGGTAATTTAGAATGCATACGGTACTGTATTTACGATAGCATAGCTTCTCCCTTTGTTCCTCGGTCTTCCCGCTCTTTCACTCAAACCCAACCCCCTTTCCTTTGTGTAACCAGCCGTCATGTCTGCTCCGTCCACCAGGGACGTTTTCTTTATGACATAATTTGTAATCAATTTATGATCCATTCTGTGTAGATGTAATTGTGTGTGATTAGTTAGGTATTTAGTAAATAAATAATTAAAACCAAATTTTGTATTACTGATTCAACTTGTTAGCCAGGGTTCGTGAAGATAACCAAGAATTTACAACTTTCAGATGAGACTAAATAAGGTGAGGATTAAATATTGACTGCTACTGACGTAAAAGATTACTAGGTCTTTAAGAGTTTATTCGGAAGATAACAGCTCTATAAACATTCTTTCGTGGTGCCCCGACTTTCTAGGTAATTATCTACCTGATTAGCTTAAAGACATGACATATACATGATACCAACATTCCAATGGATATCCAGCATTTTGTGAAAAAATACTTTTCATACACTTCTAAAATCTATGAGTAAAACGTCTGAGAGTAGTCACATTTTACTCACATGAAGGTTCCCATAAGCAATAATTTCAGATGAAAAAAATCACAAATGCGAAAAATTGGTAGATTTTGGAAATAATCTTTAATTTCCTCTTCACACTGACACAGTAGTGTTAATTTACAGAGATATTCCACCCGACCTGTTCCAATGAAGCTACCTGTAATCCATTTACATAGATATCGGAGGGGAAGGTATCCTAGTGGTTAGAGCGTTGGGCCAGTAACTGAAAGGTTGCTGGAGCAAATCCCCGAGCTGACAAGGTAAAATAATCTGTCGTTCTGCCTCTGAACAATGCAGTTAACACACTGTTCCCCGGTAGGCCGTCATTATGAACAAGAATTTGTTCTTATCTGACTTGCCTAGTAAAATAAATAAATATTCCACATTGCTTGTCCCAACGAAGAAACCTGTCATCAATTTACAGAGATATTCCACCTTAACTGTCTTACATTTTAGTCATTTAGCAGACGCTCTTATCCAGAGCAACTTACAGTAGTGAGTGCATACATTTTTCATACATTCATATTGGTCCCACCATGTGAATTGAACCCACAGCCCTGGCATTGCAAGTGTCATGCTCTACCAAGCAAGCCACACGGGACCTTAATGTGCCTTGCCCTGACCGTTGAGATCCTTAGTATTCTCTATGTTTGGTTAGGTCAGGGGGTGACTCGGGTGGGGAAATCTATGTTTTCTGTTTCTTTGTTTTTGGGCCGAGTATGGTTCCCAATCAGAGGCAGCTGTCTATCGTTGTCTCTGATTGGGAACCATACTTAGGCAGCCTGTTTTCCACCTGTGTTTGTGGGATGTTGTTTTCTGTTTCGCATCTGTTGCCTGACAGTACTGTGCGCTTTCGGGTTTTTTTCACCGTTTGTTATTTTGTTTGAGTGTGTTGTGAAATAAATGTATCATGAACACTTACCACGCTGAGCCTTGGTCCACTTCTCTCTCTAACGACGAGCGTTACATAATGAAACAGCCTGTCGTCCATTTACAGAGATATTCCACCTTAACTGTCTTAATGAAACAACCTGTCATCCATTTAGAGAGATATTCCACCTTAACTGTCTTAATGAAGAAACCTGTCATCCATTTAGAGAGATATTCCACCTTAACTGTCTAAATGAAACAACCTGTCATCCATTTAGAGAGATATTCCACCTTAACTGTCTTAATGAAACCTTCAGGAGGGGGTCTCTCCAGGAACAGGGTTGGAGTTAAAATCTACAGGAGGGTATCTCTCCAGGAACAGGGTTGGAGTTAAAACCTTCAGGAGGGGGTCTCTCCAGGAACAGGGTTGGAGTTAAAACCTACAGGAGGGTATCTCTCCAGGAACAGGGTTGGAGTTAAAACCTGTTGAGGATCTTATCCCGATCTTATCCCGGTATTGGGATTCATTGTCATGTGACCATGGCGGGGAATTCAAAACTGCAAGAGTAATCATTTCAAAAAATCAAATAATCAACTATTTTCCTCCATTTGAAAGATATATCTCCTAAATCTAACCACGCTGTCCGATTTTCAGAGGCATTACGGAGAATGCATAAAGTTAGGTTATGTGAGGAGAGTACATTGACAATAGCTGCGTGTAATGTTTAGCCAATTCAAAGAAGGGCATCAACAGACAGAAAACTAGCTAGAATTATGCACTTACCTTTGACAATCTGCATCAGATGACACTCATAGGACATTATGTTATACAATACATGCATTTTTAGTTCCATCAAGTTCATATTTATATCCAAAAACAGCATTTACAGTCGCGGTGAAATTCAGAATTTTTTTCGGCTCGAATGCACCCAGTGAATCCAGCATTACAAATCACGGAATTACTATTCGAAAACATTGGTAAATTATAATATTGTCATTCAAAGAATAATATATTATCATCTCGTAATTGCTACCGAATGGCCAGATCTCAAAATAACTTTACTGGGAAATCACATTTTGCATAAACTGGGTACTATGCTAACAACAATAAGCTATATGCTAAGCTAAGCTAAGCTATACCGTTAGCATTAGCATCATCTAATATCGATAATAACATTCTAAATATCCCCTTACCTTTGATTATCTCCATCAGAAGGCGCTGCCAGAGATCCCAGGTCCAGAACAAATGTGGTTTCTTTTGACAAAGTTCATAATTTATGTCCAAATAGTTAGCGTTCAGTAGGCTCCCACAAAATGAGGTGGGCAGTGTAAAGTCACGTCGAAAAGCTAAAGAAAACCTAGTAAATAATCTATTTACGTTTGTTTAAACATGTCAAACGTTGTTTAGCACTAATCTTTTGTTCCATTTTTAACGTGAAACATCAGTAAACATCAGTAATATTTTCACACAACCTATCAAGTGTCTAGAATAAACGATAATGACAAAGGCACTCTTCTCAGATTCATGCGCAGGCGCAAAAAATGAAGTGATGACGTGTCAACTTGTAAGCTTTCTTATTCGGTCTGTATTCATGACAGATGCTTCCAACAACTTTCTAAAGATCGTTGACATCTAGTGGAAGCCGTAGGAGTTGCGAACTGAATCCTTTCTCACTGTGGTATCTTTAAAACAATGACACTAAATAGTACAGTCACAAAATTCTCATTTTTTTTTAATCTATTTTTCACAGGTTTTTGCCTGCAATATGAGTTTTGTTATACTTACAGACACCATTCAAACTGTTTTAGAAAATTCAGAGTGTTTTCTATCCGAATGTGTTAATAATATGCATATCCTAGCTTCTGAGTTGGTGTAGGAGGCAGTTAAAAATGGGCACATATTTCTTTCAAAATTCTCAATACTGCCCCCGTGGCCCGTAGAGGTTAAAACCTACAGGAGGGTCTCTCTCCAGGAACAGGGTTGGAGTTAAAACCTACAGGAGGGTATCTATAGCAACAGGGTTGGAGTTAAAACCTACAGGAGGGTATCTATAGCAACAGGGTTGGAGTTAAAACCTACAGGAGGGTATCTCTCCAGGAACAGGGTTGGAGTTAAAACCTACAGGAGGGTGTATCTCCAGGAACAGGGTTGGAGTTAAAACCTACAGGAGGGTTTCTCTCCAGGAACAGGGTTGGAGTGAAAACCTACAGGAGGGTCTCTCCAGGAACAGGGTTGGAGTTAAAACCTACAGGAGGGTATCTCTCCAGGAACAGGGCTGGATTATAAACCTACAGGAGGGTATCTCTCCAGGAACAGGGCTGGATTATAAACCTACAGGAGGGTATCTCTCCAGGAACAGGGTTGGAGTTAAAACCTACAGGAGGGTCTCTCTCCAGGAACAGGGCTGGATTATAAACCTACAGGAGGGTATCTCTCCAGGAACAGGGCTGGATTATAAACCTACAGGAGGGTAGCTCTCCAGGAACAGGGCTGGATTATAAACCTACAGGAGGGTAGCTCTCCAGGAACAGGGCTGGATTATAAACCTACAGGAGGGTATCTCTCCAGGAACAGGGTTGGAGTTAAAACCTACAGGAGGGTCTCTCTCCAGGAACAGGGTTGGAGTTAAAACCTACAGGAGGGTATCTATAGCAACAGGGTTGGAGTTAAAACCTACAGGAGGGTAGCTCTCCAGGAACAGGGCTGGATTATAAACCTACAGGAGGGTAGCTCTCCAGGAACAGGGTTGGAGAGCCCTGCTGTAGATATAATCGGTTGTTTATTATATGGTAGTAACGTAATACTAAATATGTTGATAAATATGTTGTGTATTATATAATATATATGTATATTTTTTTACCTTTATTTAACTAGGCAAGTAAGTTAAGAACATATTCTTATTTCCAATGACGGCCTACCGGGGAACAGTGGGTTAACTGCCTTGTTCAGGGGGCAGAATGACTGATTTTTATCTTGTCAGCTCGGGGATTCGATCCAGCATCCTTTCGGTTACAGGCCCAACGGGCTAACCACAAGGCTACCTGCCTCCCTCCTCTAACCACCAGGCTACCTGCCTCCCCACGGCAGTAACTGAATACGACTGTAGATAGGATATGTTGTGTAGTATATACTGTAGTAGTAACTGAATACTACTGTAGATATAATTTGTTATGTAGTATATAGTAGTAACTGAATACTACTGTAGATATAAAATGTTGTGTAGTATATACTGTAGTAGTATCTGAATACTACTGTAGATATAATATGTTGTGTAGTATATAGTAGTAACTGAATACTGCTGTAGATAGTATATGTTGTGTAGTATACACTGTAGTAGTATCTGAATACTACTGTAGATATAATATGTTGTGTAGTATATAGTAGTAACTGAATACTACTGTAGATAGTATATAGTATATATTACTCAGTAACAGCGGTCCAGGAGGAGAGGCTAATTTAAACTGGCTTTACTGTATCATCCACCTAATCATTTCCCCAGTATGCATCACTTCACATCTTGATCAAATCAAGTCATTAACCTTGACCTCTCTCATAGCGACACCTAGTGGTGAACATGGGGAGTGAATAGAATCTCTGCATGGCTCTAGAATGGGAGAGGTTCTATTGGTTCTTTTGTCAATAGTCGGGCGGCAGGTGGCCTAGTGGTTAGAGCGTAGAGGCGGCAGGTGGCCTAGTGGTTAGAGCGTAGAGGCGGCAGGTGGCCTAGTGGTTAGAGTGTAGAGGAGGCAGGTAGCCTAGTGGTTAGAGTGTAGAGGAGGCAGGTAGCCTAGTGGTTAGAGTGTAGAGGAGGCAGGTAGCCTAGTGGTTAGAGGTGGGAGGCAGGTAGCCTAGTGGTTAGAGTGTAGAGGTGGCAGGTAGCCTAGTGGTTAGAGTGTAGAGGCGGCAGGTAGCCTAGTGGTTAGAGGTGGGAGGCAGGTAGCCTAGTGGTTAGAGTGTAGAGGGGGCAGGTAGCCTAGTGGTTAGAGTGTAGAGGGGGCAGGTAGCCTAGTGGTTAGAGTGTAGAGGTGGTAGGTGGCCTAGTGGTTAGAGTGTAGAGACGGCAGGTAGCCTAGTGGTTAGAGTGTAGAGGAGGCAGGTAGCCTAGTGGTTAGAGTGTAGAGGCGGCAGGTAGCCTAGTGGTTAGAGTGTAGAGGAGGCAGGTAGCCTAGTGGTTAGAGTGTAGAGGAGGCAGGTAGTCTAGTGGTTAGAGTGTAGAGGCGGCAGGTAGCCTAGTGGTTAGAGTGTAGAGGCGGCAGGTAGCCTAGTGGTTAGAGTGTAGAGGAGGCAGGTAGCCTAGTGGTTAGAGCGTAGAGGAGGCAGGTAGCCTAGTGGTTAGAGTGTAGAGGTGGCAGGTAACCTAGTGGTTAGAGTGTAGAGGTGGCAGGTAGCCTAGTGGTTAGAGTGTAGAGGAGGTAGGTAGCCTAGTGGTTAGAGTGTAGAGGAGGCAGGTAGCCTAGTGGTTAGAGTGTAGAGGAGGCAGGTAGCCTAGTGGTTAGAGTGTAGAGGAGGCAGGTAGCCTAGTGGTTAGAGTGTACAGGGGGCAGGTAGCCTAGTGGTTAGAGTGTAGAGGGGGTAGGTAGCCTAGTGGTTAGAGTGTAGAGGAGGCAGGTAGCCTAGTGGTTAGAGTGTAGAGGTGGCAGGTAGCCTAGTGGTTAGAGTGTAGAGGGGGTAAGTAGCCTAGTGGTTAGAGTGTAGATGAGGCAGGTAGCCTAGTGGTTAGAGTGTAGAGGGGGCAGGTAGCCTAGTGGTTAGAGTGTAGAGGAGGCAGGTAGCCTAGTGGTTAGAGTGTAGAGGAGGCAGGTAGCCTAGTGGTTAGAGGGGCGGCAGGTAGTCTAGTGGTTAGAGTGTAGAGGCGGCAGGTAGCCTAGTGGTTAGAGTGTAGAGGGGGTAGGTAGCCTAGTGGTTAGAGTGTAGAGGAGGCAGGTAGCCTAGTGGTTAGAGTGTAGAGGAGGCAGGTAGTCTAGTGGTTAGAGTGTAGAGGAGGCAGGTAGCCTAGTGGTTAGAGTGTAGAGGGGGTAGGTAGCCTAGTGGTTAGAGTGTAGAGGAGGCAGGTAGCCTAGTGGTTAGAGTGTAGAGGGGGCAGGTAGCCTAGTGGTTAGAGTGTAGAGGAGGCAGGTAGCCTAGTGGTTAGAGTGTAGAGGAGGCAGGTAGCCTAGTGGTTAGAGGGGCGGCAGGTAGTCTAGTGGTTAGAGTGTAGAGGCGACAGGTAGCCTAGTGGTTAGAGTGTAGAGGAGGCAGGTAGCCTAGTGGTTAGAGGGGCGGCAGGTAGTCTAGTGGTTAGAGTGTAGAGGCGACAGGTAGCCTAGTGGTTAGAGTGTAGAGGAGGCAGGTAGCCTAGTGGTTAGAGGGGCGGCAGGTAGCCTAGTGGTTAGAGGGGCGGCAGGTAGTCTAGTGGTTAGAGTGGAGGGGCGGCAGGTAGCCTAGTGGTTAGAGTGTAGGGGTGGTAGGTAGCCTGGTGGTTAGAGTGTAGAGGAGGCAGGTAGCCTAGTGGTTAGAGTGTAGAGGCGGCAGGTAGCCTAGTGGTTAGAGTGTAGAGGCGGCAGGTGGCCTAGTGGTTAGAGTGTAGAGGCGGCAGGTGGCCTAGTGGTTAGAGTGTAGAGGAGGCAGGTAGTCTAGTGGTTAGAGTGTAGAGGAGGCAGGTAGCCTAGTGGTTAGAGTGTAGAGGAGGCAGGTAGCCTAGTGGTTAGAGTGTAGAGGGGGTAGGTAGCCTAGTGGTTAGAGTGTAGAGGCGGCAGGTAGCCTAGTGGTTAGAGTGTAGAGGCGGCAGGTAGCCTAGTGGTTAGAGGGGCAGCAGGTAGCCTAGTGGTTAGAGGGGCAGCAGGTAGCCTAGTGGTTAGAGTGTAGAGGAGGCAGGTAGCCTAGTGGTTAGAGTGTAGAGGAGGCAGGTAGCCTAGTGGTTAGAGTGTAGAGGCGGAAGGTAGCCTAGTGGTTAGAGTGTAGAGGCGACAGGTAGCCTAGTGGTTAGAGTGTAGAGGAGGCAGGTAGCCTAGTGGTTAGAGTGTAGAGGCGGCAGGTAGCCTAGTGGTTAGAGGGGCGGCAGGTAGCCTAGTGGTTAGAGTGTAGAGGAGGCAGGTAGCCTAGTGGTTAGAGTGTAAGGGGGGTAGGTAGCCTAGTGGTTAGAGTGTAGAGGTGGCAGGTAGCCTAGTGGTTAGAGGGGCGGCAGGTAGCCTAGTGGTTAGAGGGGCGGCAGGTAGTCTAGTGGTTAGAGTGGAGGGGCGGCAGGTAGCCTAGTGGTTAGAGTGTAGAGGAGGTAGGTAGCCTAGTGGTTAGAGTGTACAGGGGGCAGGTAGCCTAGTGGTTAGAGTGTAGAGGAGGCAGGTAGCCTAGTGGTTAGAGTGTAGAGGAGGCAGGTAGCCTAGTGGTTAGAGTGTAGAGGAGGCAGGTAGCCTAGTGGTTAGAGTGTAGAGGAGGCAGGTAGCCTAGTGGTTAGAGTGTAGAGGAGGCAGGTAGCCTAGTGGTTAGAGTGGAGGGGAGGCAGGTAGTCTAGTGGTTAGAGTTTAGGGGAGGCAGGTAGCCTAGTGGTTAGAGTGTAGCGGAGGCAGGTAGCCTAGTGGTTAGAGTGTAGAGGAGGCAGGTAGCCTAGTGGTTAGAGTGGAGGGGAGGCAGGTAGTCTAGTGGTTAGAGTGGAGGGGAGACAGGTAGCCTAGTGGTTAGAGTGTAGCGGAGGCAGGTAGCCTAGTGGTTAGAGTGTAGAGGAGGCAGGTAGCCTAGTGGTTAGAGTGTAGAGGAGGCAGGTAGCCTAGTGGTTAGAGGGGCGGCAGGTAGCCTAGTTGTTAGAGGGGTGGCAGGTAGCCTAGTGGTTAGAGTGTTGGGCCACCAACCGAAAGGTTGCTGGATCGAGTCCCCGAGCTGACAAGTTAAAAATCTGTTGTTCTGACCCTGAATAAGGCAGTTAACCCACTGTTCCCTGGTAGGCTGTCATTGTAACTGACTTGCCTAGTAAAATAAAAATGTTTTGACTGATATGTAATTCCAGCAGGTCCCTGCCCTGGAGAAAGGAGGAAACACTTCCTGTTCTAGTGAAATGAAACTCTTTCCTGTCAAAACATGACATCACAATAAGGTGTGGAATGTTCACTGTAGTACAGTCAACAACAGCAGGTCTATTTGACTCCAGAGAAGTAGTCACGGTTGTCGTAGGGAGGAGCGGACCAAAGTGTGTGTCGTTCCACATTTTATTTACACTGTGAAACTATGCAATACATACACAATAAACTGAACGAACAAAAGCAACAAACCGTGACGCAGAGTTGAAACATACACTAACTGAAAAACAATCTCCCACAAACCCAGGTGGGAAAAACACCCTACTTAAGTATGATCTCCAATTAGAGACAATGATGACCAGCTGCCTCTAATTGGAGATCATCCCAAACAAAACCCAACATAGAAATACAAAACTAGAACATAACAACATAGAAAATCTAAACTAGAAAAAAAAAACTGTCACGCCCTGACCTACTCTACCATAGAAAATAACAGCTTTCTATGGTCAGGACGTGACAGAAGTAGCTAATTGTTCCCTTGTTGGTGCAGACATTAGCCTAGCTTCTAACTAACGTTATCTAGCTAGCCATCAAGCTAGCCACGTTTCCTTAGCAACTTGTACACAGCCCACAGACTTGTGGCTAGAACCCTGAATTGTCCTGGGAGTGTGACCGTTTGAATTGTTGCTGTTTCCATCTGCCCCTGCAACCTGCCCTGTCTGGAACTGCGAGGAGTACCAGTATGTTGTTACCATGACTAAGACCAACGCCTGCGGGAGTCCCGTTGAGGAAAGTGGTGTCTCTCTATCACAGGTGAAGGATCTTTTAAACAAACAAAAATACTTCTACAAGCAGTTGTTACAATACAATACAATACAATAGCTTCAAGTGTTTTGTCTAAATACTGGTGGATTCAACTAATAATAGAATTGGATGACCTGACCAGAAAAGGTCCAGGACCTGAAAAACAGTTTGCGGTTCTTCCAGGGTCAGCTCGATGAGTTTAAACAAGAGGACGGCAAGATGACAGAAATCTTTAAGGCATTGAAGGAGGACATCACTTCTGAATTCATGATAACAATGACAGAGACATCAGATTATCTCGAGGAACAAATCAATGTGGACACAACACTGTTGTGGAGGGAACTGAAGAATCTCCACATGAGACCTGGAGTCTGAGGACAAAGTGAAGGAAATGATCTCTGAGAAACTGAAGATGGACCACAGGAAGATTGAGGTGGAGCGCGTCCACAGGACTGGAAAACCCCTCCAACAGGCCCAGGTGACAGGCCCAGGTGACAGGCCCAGGTGACAGGCCCAGGTGACGTGCCCAGGTGACATGCCCAGGTGACATGCCCAGGTGACAGGCCCAGGTGACCGGCCCAGGTGACATGCCCAGGTGACATGCCCAGGTGACAGGCCCAGGTGACCGGCCCAGGTGACAGGCCCAGGTGACATGCCCAGGTGACAGGCCCAGGTGACATGCCCAGGTGACAGACCCAGGTGACATGCCCAGGTGACATGCCCAGGTGACAGGCCCAGGTGACAGGCCCAGGTGTCATGCCCAGGTGTCATGCCCAGGTGACAGGCCCAGGTGACAGGCCCAGGTGACAGGCCCAGGTGACAGGCCCAGGTGACAGACCCAGGTGACATGCCCAGGTGACAGGCCCAGGTGTCATGCCCAGGTGACATGCCCAGGTGACCGGCCCAGGTGACAGAACCAAGCCGTTAGAGGTCACGTTCCTGAGGTTCAAGGACAAGCGGTTCTACAAAGAGCCAACAACTTGAAAGGACATTTTCTTCAACGAGGACTATCCTGAATCTGTGCGCCAGAAGAAGAAAGATCCCAGCCATGGAAGCTGCCAGAGCGCGTGGGGGACATTGCTTGCATCTGCTATGACAGGCTCTTTGTCCTCCCTCCCTCCCAAAAGCATTGAAGGGAGCCAAGCCTGTGGGTTCGTAGCTTCAACTCCTCACACACACCAACTGACTGATGGACTGCTGAAAAATACTTTTTTTTGTTGTTGCTTTGTTTGTTCCTTTCCATATTATATATATTTTTATTATATTATTATCTCTGATAAGCTATCCAGGAAATAGACCATATTAATATATGTAGCCTTAGAAATAAGTTTCAGGAAATCAATAACTTGTTAAAGACAGGAATGCCTATGGGGGAGGTGTTGCTGTATATATACAGTCAAAAGTTTGGACACATCTACTCATTCAAGGGTTTTTCTTTATTTTTACTATTTTCTTCATTGTAAGATAATAGTGTAGACATCAAAACTATGAAATAACACATATGGAATCATTTAGTAACCAAAAAAGTGTCAAACATATCAAAATATATTTTATATTTGAGATTCTTCAAAGCAGCCAACCTTTGCCTTGATGACAGCTTTGCACACTCTTGGCATTCTCTCAACCAGCTTCATGAGGTAGTCACCTGGAATGCATTTCAATTAACAGGTGTGCCTTGTCTAAAGTAATCTAACCTAACAATTTCACAACTACCTTATACACACAAGTGTAAAGGAATGAATTAGAATATGTACATAAAAATATATGAATGAGTGATGGTATAGAACGTCATAGGCAAGATGCAGTAGATGGTATAGAGTACAGTATATACATATGAGATGAGTAATGTAGGGTATGTAAACATATAAAAGTGGCATTGTTTAAAGTGGCTAGTGATACATTTAATACATCAATTTTTCCATTATTAAAGTGGCTAGAGATTTGAGTCTGTATGTTGGCAGCAGCCACTCAATGTTAGTGATGGCTGTTTACCAGTCTGGAGATAGAAGCTGTTTATCAGTCTGATGGTCTGGAGATAGAAGCTGTTTATCAGTCTGGAGATAGAAGCTGTTTAACAGTCTGATGGTCTGGAGATAGAAGCTGTTTATCAGTCTGATGGTCTGGAGATAGAAGCTGTTTATCAGTCTGATGGTCTGGAGATAGAAGCTGTTTATCAGTCTGATGGTCTGGAGATAAAAGCTGTTTACCAGTCTGATGGTCTGGAGATAAAAGCTGTTTACCAGTCTGATGGTCTGGAGATAGAAGCTGTTTATCAGTCTGATGGTCTGGAGATAGAAGCTGTTTATCAGTCTGATGGTCTGGAGATAGAAGCTGTTTATCAGTCTGGAGATAGAAGCTGTTTATCAGTCTGATGGTCTGGAGATAGAAGCTGTTTACCAGTCTGACGGTCTGGAGATAGAAGCTGTTAACCAGTCTGATGGTCTGGAGATAGAAGCTGTTTACCAGTCTGACGGTCTGGAGATAGAAGCTGTTTATCAGTCTGACGGGCTGGAGATAGAAGCTGTTTATCAGTCTGGAGATAGAAGCTGTTTACCAGTCTGATGGTCTGGAGATAAAAGCTGTTTACCAGTCTGACGGTCTGGAGATAGAAGCTGTTTACCAGTCTGATGGTCTGGAGATAGAAGCTGTTTATCAGTCTGGAGATAGAAGCTGTTTAAAAGTCTGATGGTCTGGAGATAGAAGCTGTTTATCAGTCTGATGGTCTGGAGATAGAAGCTGTTTATCAGTCTGATGGTCTGGAGATAGAAGCTGTTTATCAGTCTGATGGTCTGGAGATAGAAGCTGTTTATCAGTCTGATGGTCTGGAGATAGAAGCTGTTTATCAGTCTGATGGTCTGGAGATAGAAGCTGTTTATCAGTCTGGAGATAGAAGCTGTTTATCAGTCTGATGGTCTGGAGATAGAAGCTGTTTATCAGTCTGATGGTCTGGAGATAGAAGCTGTTTATCAGTCTGATGGTCTGGAGATAGAAGCTGTTTATCAGTCTGATGGTCTGGAGATAGAAGCTGTTTATCAGTCTGACGGGCTGGAGATAGAAGCTGTTTATCAGTCTGATGGTCTGGAGATAGAAGCTGTTTATCAGTCTGATGGCCTGGAGATAGAAGCTGTTTATCAGTCTGATGGTCTGGAGATAAAAGCTGTTTACCAGTCTGATGGTCTGGAGATAAAAGCTGTTTACCAGTCTGATGGTCTGGAGATAGAAGCTGTTTATCAGTCTGATGGTCTGGAGATAGAAGCTGTTTATCAGTCTGATGGTCTGGAGATAGAAGCTGTTTATCAGTCTGGAGATAGAAGCTGTTTATCAGTCTGATGGTCTGGAGATAGAAGCTGTTTACCAGTCTGACGGTCTGGAGATAGAAGCTGTTAACCAGTCTGATGGTCTGGAGATAGAAGCTGTTTACCAGTCTGACGGTCTGGAGATAGAAGCTGTTTATCAGTCTGACGGGCTGGAGATAGAAGCTGTTTATCAGTCTGGAGATAGAAGCTGTTTAACAGTCTGATGGTCTGGAGATAGAAGCTGTTTATCAGTCTGATGGTCTGGAGATAGAAGCTGTTTATCAGTCTGATGGTCTGGAGATAGAAGCTGTTTATCAGTCTGATGGTCTGGAGATAGAAGCTGTTTATCAGTCTGATGGTCTGGAGATAGAAGCTGTTTATCAGTCTGATGGTCTGGAGATAAAAGCTGTTTACCAGTCTGATGGTCTGGAGATAAAAGCTGTTTACCAGTCTGATGGTCTGGAGATAGAAGCTGTTTATCAGTCTGATGGTCTGGAGATAGAAGCTGTTTATCAGTCTGATGGTCTGGAGATAGAAGCTGTTTATCAGTCTGGAGATAGAAGCTGTTTATCAGTCTGATGGTCTGGAGATAGAAGCTGTTTACCAGTCTGACGGTCTGGAGATAGAAGCTGTTAACCAGTCTGATGGTCTGGAGATAGAAGCTGTTTACCAGTCTGACGGTCTGGAGATAGAAGCTGTTTATCAGTCTGACGGGCTGGAGATAGAAGCTGTTTATCAGTCTGGAGATAGAAGCTGTTTACCAGTCTGATGGTCTGGAGATAAAAGCTGTTTACCAGTCTGACGGTCTGGAGATAGAAGCTGTTTACCAGTCTGATGGTCTGGAGATAGAAGCTGTTTATCAGTCTGGAGATAGAAGCTGTTTAAAAGTCTGATGGTCTGGAGATAGAAGCTGTTTATCAGTCTGATGGTCTGGAGATAGAAGCTGTTTATCAGTCTGATGGTCTGGAGATAGAAGCTGTTTATCAGTCTGATGGTCTGGAGATAGAAGCTGTTTATCAGTCTGATGGTCTGGAGATAGAAGCTGTTTATCAGTCTGAT
The DNA here is from genome assembly GCF_901001165.1 of Salmo trutta. NCBI lineage: Eukaryota > Metazoa > Chordata > Actinopteri > Salmoniformes > Salmonidae > Salmo > Salmo trutta. The sequence goes on from NW_021822692.1 coordinate 353,046, forward strand.
GGTCTGGAGATAGAAGCTGTTTATCAGTCTGGAGATAGAAGCTGTTTATCAGTCTGATGGTCTGGAGATAGAAGCTGTTTATCAGTCTGATGGTCTGGAGATAGAAGCTGTTTATCAGTCTGATGGTCTGGAGATAGAAGCTGTTTATCAGTCTGATGGTCTGGAGATAGAAGCTGTTTATCAGTCTGACGGGCTGGAGATAGAAGCTGTTTATCAGTCTGATGGTCTGGAGATAGAAGCTGTTTATCAGTCTGATGGCCTGGAGATAGAAGCTGTTTATCAGTCTGATGGTCTGGAGATAAAAGCTGTTTACCAGTCTGATGGTCTGGAGATAAAAGCTGTTTACCAGTCTGATGGTCTGGAGATAGAAGCTGTTTATCAGTCTGATGGTCTGGAGATAGAAGCTGTTTATCAGTCTGATGGTCTGGAGATAGAAGCTGTTTATCAGTCTGGAGATAGAAGCTGTTTATCAGTCTGATGGTCTGGAGATAGAAGCTGTTTACCAGTCTGACGGTCTGGAGATAGAAGCTGTTAACCAGTCTGATGGTCTGGAGATAGAAGCTGTTTACCAGTCTGACGGTCTGGAGATAGAAGCTGTTTATCAGTCTGACGGGCTGGAGATAGAAGCTGTTTATCAGTCTGGAGATAGAAGCTGTTTAACAGTCTGATGGTCTGGAGATAGAAGCTGTTTATCAGTCTGATGGTCTGGAGATAGAAGCTGTTTATCAGTCTGATGGTCTGGAGATAGAAGCTGTTTATCAGTCTGATGGTCTGGAGATAGAAGCTGTTTATCAGTCTGATGGTCTGGAGATAGAAGCTGTTTATCAGTCTGATGGTCTGGAGATAGAAGCTGTTTATCAGTCTGATGGTCTGGAGATAGAAGCTGTTTATCAGTCTGATGGTCTGGAGATAGAAGCTGTTTATCAGTCTGACGGTCTGGAGATAGAAGCTGTTTATCAGTCTGATGGTCTGGAGATAGAAGCTGTTTATCAGTCTGACGGGCTGGAGATAGAAGCTGTTTATCAGTCTGATGGTCTGGAGATAGAAGCTGTTTATCAGTCTGATGGCCTGGAGATAGAAGCTGTTTATCAGTCTGATGGTCTGGAGATAGAAGCTGTTTATCAGTCTGATGGTCTGGAGATAGAAGCTGTTTATCAGTCTGATGGTCTGGAGATAGAAGCTGTTTACCAGTCTGATGGCCTGGAGATAGAAGCTGTTTATCAGTCTGATGGTCTGGAGATAGAAGCTGTTTATCAGTCTGATGGTCTGGAGATAGAAGCTGTTTATCAGTCTGATGGTCTGGAGATAGAAGCTGTTTATCAGTCTGATGGTCTGGAGATAGAAGCTGTTTATCAGTCTGATGGCCTGGAGATAGAAGCTGTTTATCAGTCTGATGGTCTTGAGATAGAAGCTGTTTATCAGTCTGATGGTCTGGAGATAGAAGCTGTTTATCAGTCTGATGGCCTGGAGATAGAAGCTGTTTATCAGTCTGATGGTCTGGAGATAGAAGCTGTTTATCAGTCTGATGGCCTGGAGATAGAAGCTGTTTATCAGTCTGGAGATAGAAGCTGTTTATCAGTCTGATGGTCTGGAGATAGAAGCTGTTTAACAGTCTGATGGTCTTGAGATAGAAGCTGTTTTTCAGTCTCTCGGTCCCAGCTTTGATGCACCTGTACTGACCTCACCTTCTGGATGATAGCGGGGTGAACAGGCAGTGGCTCGGGTGGTTGTTGTCCTTGATGATCTTTTTGGCCTTCCTGTGACATCGGGTGGTGTAGGTGTCCTGGAGGGCAGGTAGTTTGCCCCCGGTGATGCGTTGTGCAGACCTCACTACCCTCTGGAGAGCCTTACGGTTGTGGGCGGTGCAGTTGCCGTACCAGGCGGTGATACAGCCCAACAGGATGCTCTCGATTGTGCATCTGTAAAAGTTTGTGAGTGTTTTTGGTGACAAGCCGAATTTCTTCAGCCTCCTGAGGTTGACGAGGCGCTGTTGCGCCTTCTTCACCACGCTGTCTGTGTGGGTGGACCATTTCAGTTTGTCCGTGATGTGTACGCCGAGGAACTTAAAACCTTCCACCTTCTCCACTACTGTCCCGTCGATGTGGATGGGGGGCTGCTCCCTCTGCTGTTTCCTGAAGTCCACGATCATCTCCTTTGTTTTGTTGACATTGAGTGTGAGGTTATTTTCCTGACACCACACTCCGAGGGCCCTCACCTCCTCCCTGTAGGCCGTCTCGTCGTTGTTGGTAATCAAGCCTACCACTGTAGTGTCGTCTGCAAACTTGATGATTGAGTTGGAGGCGTGCATGGCCACGCAGTCGTGGGTGAACAGGGAGTACAGGAGAGGGCTGAGAACGTATCCATGTGGGGACCCAGTGTTGAGGATCAGCGGGGTGGAGATGTTGTTTCCTACCCTCACCACCTGGGGCGGCCCGTCAGGAAGTCCAGTACCCAGTTGCACAGGGCTGGGTCGAGACCCAGGGTCTCGAGCTTAATGATGAGTTTGGAGGGTACTATGGTGTTAAATGCTGAGCTGTAGTCAATGAACAACAATCTTACATAGGTATTCCTCTTGTCGAGATGGGATAGGGCAGTGTGCAGTGTGATTGCGATTGTGTCGTCTGTGGACCTATTGGGGCGGTAAGCAAATTGGAGTGGGTCTAGGGTGTCAGGTAGGGTGGAGGTGATATGATCCTTGACTAGTCTCTCAAAGCACTTCATGATGACGGAAGTGAGTGCTACGGGGTGGTAGTCATTTAGCTCAGTTACCTTTGCCTTCTTGGGAACAGGAACAATGGTGGCCCTCTTGAAGCATGTGGGAACAGCAGACTGGGATAAGGATTGATTGAATATGTCTGTAAACACACCAGCCAGCTGGTCTGCGCATGCTCTGAGGACGCGGCTGGGGATGCCATCTGGGCCTGCAGCCTTGCGAGGGTTAACACGTTTAAATGTTTTGCTCACGTCGGCTGCAGTGAAGGAGAGCCCGGAGGTTATGGTAGCGGGCCGTGTCGGTGGCACTGTATTGTCCTCAAAGCGAGCAAAGAAGTTGTTTAGTCTGTCTGGGAGCAAGACATCCTGGTCCGCGACGGGGCTGGTTTTCCTTTTATAGTCCGTGATTGACTGTAGACCCTGCCACATACGTCTCGTGTCTGAGCCGTTGAATTGCAACTCTACTTTGTCTCTGTACTGACGCTTGGCTTGTTTGATTGCCTTGCGGAGGGAATAGCTACACTGTTTATTTTTCGGACATGTTTCCGGTCACCTTGCCCTGATTAAAAGTGGTTTGCACTTTCAGTTTTACGCGAATGCTGCCATCAATCCACGGTTTCTGGTTTGGGAATGTTTTAATAGACGCTGTGGGTACGACATCGCCGATGCACTTGCTAGTAAACCCGCTCACCGAATCAGCGTATTCATCAATGTTGTTGTTCGCCGCAATGCGGAACATATCCCAGTCCACGTGATCGAAGCAATCTTGAAGCGTGGAATCCGATTGGTCGGACCAGCGTTGAACAGACCTGAGCACGAGAGCTTCCTGTTTTAGTTTCTAAACAGACACATCTCAACATGTTCAGAGGAGACTACATGAATGAGACCTTCATGGTCGAATTGCTGCAAAGAAACCACTACTAAAGGACACCAATAATAAGAAGAGACTTGCTTGGTCCAAGAAACACGAGCAATGGGCATTAGACCGGAGGCAATCTGTCTCAAATGTGATATTTTTGGTTCCAACCGCCAAGTCTTTGTGAGATGCAGAGTACTTGAACGGATAATCTCTGCATGTGTGGTTCCCACCGTGAAGCATGGAGGAGGTGGTGTGATGGTGTGGGGGTGCTTTGCTGCTGACGCTGTCTGTGATTTATTTTGAATTCAAGGCACACTTAACCAGCATGGCTACCACAGCATTCTGCAGCGACGCGCCATCCCATCTGGATTGCGTTTAGTGGGACTATCATTTGTTTTTCAACCTGACGATGACCCAACACACCTCCAAGCTGTGTAAGGGCTTATTTATCCAATAAGGAGAGTGATGGAGTGCTGCATCAGATGACCTGGCCTCCACAATCACCCAACCTCAACCCAATTCAGATGGTTTGGGATGAGATGAACCACAGAGTGAAGGAAAAGTAGCCAACAAGTGCTCAGCATATGTGGGAACTCCTTCAAAACTGTTGGAAAAAGCTTTCCAGGTGAAGCTTTGTCGCTCTCTCGCTCTCTGAATGTGTTATCCCATGCCTGCTGTAAAAAGTATGAAAGATCGTTGTGTTTTTTATGAGAAAATTAAACTTTTGTGAACCACTCATGATATGTATTGTTTTTATACGCACCAACCAAGAATATTAAACGTTTAGATAGAGTGCAATGCAGCCTGATTTATTCGCTATAATCACGGCCATGAAATAAGCTACTTCACATCATCCTCCCAACGATCTATAACATGTTTTAGTGTGTGGTATGGCCGACCAGCCTCTCTGTCTGTCTGTCTGTCTGTCTGTCTGTCTGTCTGTCTGTCTGTCTGTCTGTCTGTCTGTCTGTCTGTCTGTCTGTCTGTCTGTCTGTCTGTCTGTCTGTCTGTCTGTCTGTCTGTCTGTCTGTCTGTCTGTCTGTCTGTCTGTCTGTCTGTCTCTCTCTCTCTCTCTCTCTCTCTCCTCTCTCTCTCTCTCTCCTCTCTCTCTCTCTCTCTCTCTCTCTCTCTCTCTCTCTCTCTCCCTCTCTCTCTCTCTCTCTCTCACAGCTTCTGTTTAGTTCAGAGTGTTGCAGCAGCAATC
>NW_021822692.1:358320-370820 GCF_901001165.1 Salmo trutta
CAAAGGGTGGCTACTTCGAGTAATCTCACATATAAAATATATTTTGATTTGTTTAACACTTTTTTTGTATACACTTTTTTGGGGGTTGTAAATTGGAGGGGGTCAACCAGGTCTTTGGTGGTGCTGATGATGTATGCAGATTGGAGGGGGTCAACCAGGTGACTGGTGGTGTTGATGATGTACGCAGATTGGAGGGGGTCAACCAGGTCTTTGGTGGTGTTGATGATGTACGCAGATTGGAGGGGGTCAACCAGGTCTTTGGTAGTGCTGATGATGTATGCAAATTGGAGGGGGTCAACCAGGTCTTTGGTGGTGTTGATGATGTACGCAGATTGGAGGGGGTCAACCAGGTCTTTGGTAGTGCTGATGATGTATGCAAATTGGAGGGGGTCAACCAGGTCTTTGGTGGTGTTGATGATGTATGCAGACTGGAGGGGGTCAACCAGGTCTTTGGTGGTGTTGATGATGTATGCAGACTGGAGGGGGTCAACCAGGTCTTTGGTGGTGCTGATGATGTATGCAGATTGGAGGGGGTCAACCAGGTGACTGGTGGTGTTGATGACGTATGCAGATTGGAGGGGGTCAACCAGGTGACTGGTGGTGCTGATGATGTATGCAGATTGGAGGGGGTCAACCAGGTGACTGGTGGTGCTGATGATGTATGCAGATTGGAGGGGGTCAACCAGGTGACTGGTGGTGCTGATGATGTATGCAGATTGGAGGGGGTCAACCAGGTCTTTGGTGGTGTTGATGATGTATGCAGATTGGAGGGGGTCAACCAGGTCTTTGGTGGTGCTGATGATGTATGCAGATTGGAGTGGGTCAACCAGGTCTTTGGTGGTGCTGATGATGTATGCAGATTGGAGGGGGTCAACCAGGTCTTTGGTGGTGTTGATGATGTATGCAGATTGGAGGGGGTCAACCAGGTCTTTGGTGGTGCTGATGATGTATGCAGATTGGAGGGGGTCAACCAGGTGACTGGTGGTGTTGATGACGTATGCAGACTGGAGGGGGTCAACTAGGTGACTGGTGGTGCTGATGATGTATGCAGATTGGAGGGGGTCAACCAGGTGACTGGTGGTGCTGATGATGTATGCAGATTGGAGGGGGTCAACCAGGTGACTGGTGGTGCTGATGATGTATGCAGATTGGAGGGGGTCAACTAGGTGACTGGTGGTGCTGATGATGTATGCAGATCGGAGGGGTGACTGGTGGTGCTGATGACGTATGCAGACTGGAGGGGGTCAACCAGGTGACTGGTGGTGCTGATGATGTATGCAGTTTGGAGGGGGTCAACTAGGTGACTGGTGGTGCTGATGACGTATGCAGATTGGAGGGGGTCAACCAGGTGACTGGTGGTGCTGATGACGTATGCAGATTGGAGGGGGTCAACTAGGTGACTGGTGGTGCTGATGACGTATGCAGATTGGAGGGGGTCAACCAGGTGACTGGTGGTGCTGATGACGTATGCAGATTTGAGGGGGTCAACCAGGTGACTGGTGGTGCTGATGATGTATGCAGATTGGAGGGGGTCAACTAGGTGACTGGTGGGGCTGATGAGGTATGCAGATTGGAGGGGGTCAACCAGGTGACTGGTGGTGCTGATGATGTATGCAGATTGGAGGGGGTCAACCAGGTGACTGGTGGTGCTGATGATGTATGCAGATTGGAGGGGGTCAACTAGGTGACTGGTGGTGCTGATGACGTATGCAGATTGGAGGGGGTCAACTAGGTGACTGGTGGTGTTGATGATGTATGCAGATTGGAGGGGGTCAACCAGGTCTTTGGTAGTGCTGATGATGTATGCAGATTGGAGGGGGTCAACTAGGTGACTGGTGGTGTTGATGATGTATGCAGATTGGAGGGGGTCAACCAGGTCTTTGGTAGTGCTGATGATGTATGCAGATTGGAGGGGGTCAACCAGGTGACTGGTGGTGCTGATGATGTATGCAGATTGGAGGGGGTCAACTAGGTGACTGGTGGTGTTGATGATGTATGCAGATTGGAGTGGGTCAACCAGGTCTTTGGTAGTGCTGATGATGTATGCAGACTGGAGGGGGTCAACTAGGTGACTGGTGGTGCTGATGATGTATGCAGATTGGAGGGGTTCAACCAGGTGACTGGTGGTGCTGATGATGTATGCAGATCGGAGGGGTGACTGGTGGTGCTGATGATGTATGCAGATCGGAGGGGTGACTGGTGGTGCTGATGATGTATGCAGATTGGAGGGGTTCAACCAGGTGACTGGTGGTGCTGATGATGTATGCAGATCGGAGGGGTAACTGGTGGTGCTGACCTTGATGATCTTTTCAAGACATTTAATCAAGAGAGAGGTCAGAGAGACGGGTCTGTAGTCATTTGATGCAGATGGATGAGAGTTTTTTTGGGACAGTTACAACAATTTACATATTTTTTCCAGAGAGATGGAATTTCTAATGTATCCAGGGACCGCTGAAAGAGAGATCAGAAGTTAGCGCTCAGCTGAGTGGAACAGTGTTTCAAGACACGACCACTTATGTTATCAGGCCTCGGGCTCTTTTCGCTCTCCGGTGCTTTTGAAAACTCATACGACTTCCTCATCGATGACAAACACGCTCTCTCGGTTGCCATGACATCCTCCTCCAGACAGGCCGGTGGGAGCAGGGCCGCCCCTTGCTTCAAAGCAGGTGAAGAACTCGTTCAGTTCATTGGCTGTAGAGAGGTACACCCTCTCGACCGTGCAGGGATCGATTTTTTAAATTTATTTCCACCTTTATTTAACCAGGTAGGCTAGTTGAGAACAAGTCCTTTATTTAACCAGGTAGGCTAGTTGAGAACAAGTCCTTTATTTAACCAGGTAGGCTAGTTGAGAACAAGTTCTCATTTACAACTGCGACCTGGCCAAGATAAAGCAAAGCAGAGCTACACAAACAACACAGAGTTACACATGGAATAAACAAAACATACAGTCAATAACACAGTAGAAAAAATCTATATACAGTGAGTGCAAAATGAGGTGAGATAAGGGAGGTAAGGCAATAAATAGGCCATAGTGGCGAAATAATTACAATTTATCAATTAAACACTGGAGTGATAGATGTGCAGAAGATGAATGTGCAAGTAGAGATACTGGGGTGCAAAGGAGCAAAAAAATAAATAACAGTATGGGGATGAGGCAGTTGGATGGGCTATTTACAGATGGGCTATGTACAGGTGCAGTGATCTGTGAGCTGCTCTGACAGCTGGTGCTTAAAGCTAGTGAGGGAGATATGGGTCTCGAGCTTCAGAGATTTGAGCAATTCGTTCCAGTCATTGGCAGCAGAGAACTGGAAGGAAAGGCGGCCAAACAAGGAATTGGCTTTGGTGGTGACCAGAGAGATATACCTGCTGGAGCGCATGCTACAGGTGGGTGCTGTTATGGTGACCAGTGAGCTGACATAAGGCGGGGCTTTACCTAGCAAAGACTTGTAGATGACCTGGAGCTAGTGGGTTTGGCGACGAGTATGAAGCGAGGGCCAGCCAATGAGAGCATACAGGTCGCAGTGGTGGGTAGTATATGGGGCTTTGGTGATAAAACGGATGGCACTGTGATAGACTGCATTCAATTTGCTGAGTAGAGTGTTGGAGGCTATTTTGTAAATGACATCGCCGAAGTCAAGGATCGGCAGGATAGTCAGTTTTACGAGGGTATGTTTGGCAGCATGAGTGAAAAATGCTTTGTGGTGAAATAGGAAGCCGATTATAGATTTAATTTTGGATTGGAGATGTTTAATGTGAGTCTGGAAGGAGAGTTTACAGTCTAGCCAGACACCCAGGTATTTGTAGTTGTCCACGTATTCTAAGTCAGAACCGTCCAGAGTAGTGATGCTGGACAGGCGGGCAGGTGCGGGCAGTGATCGGTTGAAGAGCATGCATTTAGTTTTACTTGTATTTAAGAACAGTTGGAGGCCTCGGAAGGAGAGTTGTTTGGCATTGAAGCTCGTCTGGAGGGTTGTTAACACAGTGTCCAAAGAAGGGCCAGAAGTATACAGAACGGTGTCGTCTGCGTAGAGGTGGATCAGAGAATCACCAGCAGAAAGAGCGACATCATTGATGTATACAGAGAAAAGAGTCGGCCCGAGAATTAAACCCTGTGGGACCCCCACAGAGACTTCAAGAGTTCCGGACAACAGGCCCCTCCGATTTGACACACTGAACTCTGTCTGAGAAGTAGTTGTTGAACCAGGCGAGGCAATCATTTGAGAAACCAAGTCTGTTGAGTCTGCCGATAAGAATGTGGTGATTGACAGTCGAAAGCCTTGGCTGTATTTCATTGTCCAACACCAGGATCTGTTGTCCCCCCACCTTCTCCATCTGTATCAATACTGTCATTATCCCCCCACCTTCTCCCTCTGTATCAATACTGTCATTGTCCCCCCAGCAGGATCTGTTGTCCCCCCACCTTCTCCATCTGTATCAATACTGTCATTGTCCCCCCACCTTCTCCATCTGTATCAATACTGCCATTGCCCCCCCACCTTCTCCCTCTGTATCAATACTGTCATTGCCCCCCCACCTTCTCCATCTGTATCAATACTGTCATTATCCCCCCACCTTCTCCATCTGTATCAATACTGTCATTGTCCCCCCACCAGGATCTGTTGTCCCCCCACCTTCTCCCTCTGTATCAATACTGCCATTGTCCCCCCACCTTCTCCATCTGTATCAATACTGTCATTGTCCCCCCACCTTCTCCATCTGTATCAATACTGTCATTGTCCTCCCACCTTCTCCCTCTGTATCAATACTGCCATTGTCCAACACCAGGATCTGTTGTGCCCCCACCTTCTCCATCTGTCTAGAAGACCAGTGTTATGTTCTGATCCACCCAGTGGAGGTCTGGCCAATGATCCGGTTTTTCAAAAAGAAATTAAAAAATACTCAGGGAAAAATGTTTTTTTTAGACATAACATTATCTCTGTCACCCTTATTCCCTATGGACCCTGGTCAAATGGCACCCTATTCCTTATGGGCCCTGGTCAAATGGCACCCTTATTCCCTATGGGCCCTAGTCAAATGAAGTGCACTATGTAGGGAATAAGGGTGCCATTTGGGAAGCAGCCTCAGTGTATCTCTAACTGTAGTGAATGTGTTGAGTCATGACCTTGCATGGCATCAGAACCCCATAAATATTACAGTTAGCTGATCTCTGATCCGGTTGGTCTACGCTGTACTAGGAGAGGTCACTACCCCATCACATTCTGAACCTTTCACTGAACACCTGACACACACACACACACACACACACACACACACACACACACACACACACACAGACACACACACTCACACACACACACACACACACACACACACACACACACACACACACACACACACACACACACACACACACACAACACACACAGACACAGACACAGACACAGACACACAAACACAACACACACACACACAGACACACACACACACACACACACACACACACACACAGACACAGACACACACAGACACACACACACACACACACACACACACACACACACACACACACACACACACACACACACACAGCCACATCCCAGTCTGAATAGGAAATGCATCAGTGACATTGTCCCCACAGTGAAGGTTCGCTGCTTCCCCAATCATAAAGCCCTGGATTAACACAGAGGTCGACACTAACCTAAAGGATGCGGCTACCGTACACAGGGCTACCGCAGAGAAACCCCGGCGTTACGGCTGAGGTCACGAATAAGCACAACGTGTCCTGCTACGACCTCCGCAGAGCCAGAGACAATATAGGAACAAGGTATAATCCTATTGCACAGGCTCTGACGCCCGCAGCGTGTGGCAGGGGGCTACAGTCCGTAACGGATTACAGAGGAAGACCCAGCCGTGATCTGCCCAACGATGCCTCTCTACCAGACAAACTCAATGCGTTTTTTTTTTTTGCACGCTTCAACAACAAAAAAAACAACATTGAGCCATGCATGAGGGCCCCCGTCGATCCAGAGGACTGGGTGATCTCATTCTCCGAGGCACGAAGTGAGTAAGAATTTTATTCAGGTCAACACTTGTAAGGCCGTGTGGCCGAGCGGTAATCCAGGGGCGTGTTCTCAGAGAATCCGCATAACAGCTGGCAGGCATATTCAACCTCGCCTTGTCCCGGTCTGTAATCCCCACTTCTCAAGCTGACCACCGTCATTTCTGTTCCCATTGAACTCTAAGGCTACCTGCCACAATGACTACCACCCTGTAGCACTCACATCTGTAATCATGAAGTGCTTGAAAGGCTCGTTATTGCAACTCCATCATCCCAGACACCGTTGACCCATTACAATTTGCCAAAACCGCCCCAACAGATCCATAGATGACGCAATCTCATTTGCACTTCACACTACCCTCACCTATACCTAGATAAGAGGAATACCTGTGAGAATGTTGTTCATTGACTACAGCTCAGCGTTCAACACCATAGTGGCCTCCAAGCTCATCATTAAGCTATTGACCCTGGGACTGAATACCTCCCTCTGCAACTGGATCCTGGACTTCCTGACGGGACGCCCCCGGGTGGTGAGAGTAGACAACATCACCTTCGCCACTCTGACCCTCAACACAGGGGCCCCACAAGGGTGTGTGCTTAGTCCACCCCCCTGTTCACCCACGACTGCATGGCCACAACACAACTCCAACGCCATCATTAATAGGTAGCCTGCTGGTTAGAGTGTTGGGCTAATAACCGAAAGGTTGCTGAATCGAACCCCCGAGCTGACAAGGTAAACATCTGTCTTTCTGCCCCTGAACAAGGCAGTTAACCCATTGTTCCCCGGTAGGCCGTCATTGTAAATAAGAATTTGTTCTTAACCGACTTGCCTAGTAAAATAAAGATTACAATTACAAAAAATATATATACATATGTTTGCTGACAACACAACGGTGGTAGGCCTGATCACAAGCAACGATGAGACAGCCTACAGGGAGGAGGTCAGAGACCTGGCAGTGTGGTGCCAGGACAACAGCGTCTCTCTCTCTCTCTCAACGTCATTAAGACAAAGGAGCTGATCGTGGACTACGGGAAATGGAGGGGCGAGCACGCCCCCCATCCACATCGACGGGGGCGGCAGTGGAGTGGGTCGTGAGCTTCAAGTTCCTCAGTGTACAGGTCACTAAGGATATGAAATGGTCCAAACAGACACACAGTCATGAAGAAAGCGAGAGAGCGCCTCTTCCCCTTAGGACTCAGAAGGGAGACTGCTGTGAAATCGGTGTAGACAGCCAGAGTGAATTTACCAAAGCGCCAGAATGTCCATTGAGTACGCACGACGACTATACCATTTAGCTAAGCTAAGAATGACGGGAATAATCAAGTCAATAAAAGTTGGGTAGTTAGATAGCCTATAGTTAATATACTGGAAAGTTTGATGTATAACTACTAACGTTAGGTAGCTAGCTAACACTCTGGTACGTACTGTTATAATGGTATGCTATGTGGTTCATATGGACAGTGTAGCTCACAAATTGACAGCTAACATAACATGAAAGGTAACTTATTTGAAAAGTCATTACTTTATTACATTGAGTAGCAAGCTAACCCTTGGTCGTTAGGGCAAATCTGGTCTGTGATAACCCCCCTCATCTCCTTATAGACTTCTTTAGTAAAGGTTGAATAGTTTATTGTTCAGCTATTAGCCCCCCCCCCCCCCCAACTAGCAACAAATTGTTGTTGTTACCATCTGGTTCCTTTCCCTCTTCCTCGAGTCATCATTCTGCGCCTGAGTTGCTCGCTTGTAGGCGTGCTGGCATGATATGGTAGCATCTTCGGTTGTGCGTCAAGGATTCTGCATACAGTAGCACGTTTGTATGAAGGTGTGGTTATTCACAGGCAAATTGTTATACGCTATGGAGGTATATTTGTGTCTTTTTGTCGAGAGCAAAACTCTTTTTTTTATTTTCAATCAAAAAATAATTGTTCTGAAAAGCAACAAGGGAGGTCATAGCGGACTCCTACGAAGAAGGACTGTGTGACGACGGCATCTCAGGTAAACAGCACTGGGAGTTCTTCCATCCAACGCCTACGAAGGACTGTGTGGTGACGGCATCTCAGGTAAACAGCACTGGGAGTTCTTCCGTCCAACACCTACGAAGGACTGTGTGGGGATGGCATCTCAGGTAAACAGCACTGGGAGTTCTTCCGTCCAATTTCTACATAGCTAGCAGTTAGCTCCTACGATTCAGTGTCGGTTCATAACATTCTAATATATTACATACTGTACATACATAGCGTAGAATGATAAATAATGCCGTTATTATTCTCCAGCTAGCCAAAAGCATTTAGCTACTAATGCCTGTTCACGCCATTTTCAGTTGAATTCATCCAACTTTCTTTCATGGCAACTCATAAGCAGGCCATGTCCTGTTTGTTTCATAGTCGATGTATAATCGTATTTCATGACAGTGTAACGGTTAGCTTTTTTTACCGGAGGATGAAAGAACACAATATGTCTGTCAGGGAATGTTATTCTGATATGTCAGATGAAGAGTTAGACCAGAAAGTCAGGTCCATTAAGGCAACGATGCCCCATGCGGGCTTTAGAATGGTCAAAGTGTAACAGTGTAGCTTCCGTCCCTCTCCTCGCCCCAACCTGGGCTCGAACCAGGGACCCTCTGCACACATCAACAGCTGACACCCCACGAAGCATCGTTACCCATCGCTTCACAAAAACCGCGGCCCTTTGCAGAGCAAAGGGGAACAACTACTTCAAGGTCTCAGAGCGAGTGACGTCACCCGATTGAAACGCTATTAGCGCGCACCACCGCTAACTCGCTAGCCATTTCACATCGGTTGCAAAACGAAGTCTCAGAGCAATGGGCCATCGTGTACATTGGAGAAGAGTTAGGGAGTCTTTGCAGCGTGTCGATGCTGCAGGTATCACTGTATATTTCCCATCACCTAATGAACAACCACAAAACCAGTCTGGTGTTAAGCTTTCTGTGCTGTATTGACGTATCCTGAATCTGCTGCTTTAGACTGAACGGTCATATCTCAGTTATTGTTTTCATATCTACAAAAAAAAATAAGCTATTTTGTTTACTTTCAGAGAGCGAGCTGATCAAGGGGTCGGAAATGTAGATATTGCCAGATGTTCAATGTCTGAGGAACAGGCCATGGAAGCTTTATCGCTGCTAAAAGTGTCCATAACCAGAGGTAAATTAATTGTTCTGTGTCCTTGTTCTCTCTTTCTCTCTGCCTGTCTTGTTGTTCATGGAACCTGTCTCACATGCATTAATTAAAAAACCCTTAAGATGTCACTTGCTTAATTTTCATATTTACACCACATTAACACAGCCATTTTCACTGGATTATCTGTTGCTATCTGTTGCTGCCAAGTCATGATTTCCCTGGAGGTAAGCCTTGCAATAACCAAGTGGTGAGACACATAGCCCTCTATATTTAAATGTTTCAGGTACACTCCGACAGGTGTCTGCGTCACATACAGTATCTTCTATTGACATTATCTTCTATTGTTTGTCCTCATGTGTCTGTTTTTCAGCATAAAGTACTCTGTAGCAAACTTAGTGTGGACACCAGGTGAGACCACACACACACACAATAACAGTCTCTCTCCTTCACTTCATCCCTCTCTCCTCTTCTCCCTAAATCCTCTAGGTTATATCAGCTGTGTTGGTGAACCCCTCCCTCATCTGAACTGGCTAACACAGAGGGCACAGCATGATCATACTGTAGGTGAGAGGTCACTTGGTCGGGTCAACGGGAAGTATTATTAAAGAGATGCTTTACATTGAAATACAGACAGAGATGTAGTTAGTCCCAGAGTTAATGATCTCAGGTCAGTTTATATTATACAGGAGGTATTATTAAAGAGATGCTTTACATTGAAATACAGATAGAGATGTAGTTAGTCCCAGAGTTAATGATCTCAGGTCAGTTTATATTATACAGGAGGTATTATTAAAGAGATGCTTTACATTGAAATACAGACAGAGATGTAGTTAGTCCCAGAGTTAATGATCTCAGGTCAGTTTATATTATACAGGAGGTATTATTAAAGAGATGCTTTACATTGAAATACAGATAGAGATGTAGTTAGTCCCAGAGCTAATGACCTCAGGTCAGTTTTGCATTTCACCTCCTGATGATTATGATGACTGACCGTGTTAGAATAAAAACACAAGGCTTAATCATGCTCTCTCTCTCTCTTTATCCATCTGTCTCTCGTCTGCAGGGATGTTTTGATGTGAGAGAGGAAGCCAGTCCCGTCATCGCCACCTCACCCGATTTTAAGATAACCTTCGGGCCAACTGGGAGACCAAGGCTGGTTAGGAGACACCGCTAGAGACGCTGTAATTGTGATGAACTGAGAGAATATTAGGGTAGCACTGTAATTCATTAATCATATGCTGTCTGCCTCTGTTCTTACCTCTTTCCCTTTCTGTCTTCTACACCTCGTCCTTCTTCTTTGTTTTATAATACATATGCGCATTGAAGTACAGATTGAACTTGTATTTATAATGTAATATTACAATTATCATAATTATAATGCATGTATTATGTATTTATAACACCTGGATAATGAACTTATTTCAATAAAGCGTTATACATTCTCCACTGGTTGAAATTAAGTATCTCATTGAAATACTATCCTGTGTCCTCGGGATTAATGCATATGAAGTGAGTTAGATATGCATAGATTGTTTTTTCTGTATATATGAATTACAAATCAGCCTTTACTTAAATCATGTTTCTGTAACTATGCAATAGACTAGAGTGTAAAAAGTGATGTCCCAGGAGCAGGAGTGGTAAACACTGTTGAAGTGTATAATTGTAATACATTCATGCAGATAGCATCATCATTTAAAGACTGGAGTTTGATACACCTGGTATTGGATATGACTGAAAAAGAATGTCTCACAGAGATTCATACCTGAACCGCATCTTTATTTACCAAGGAAGATGATCAGTGAATATATTCAACGTACAGGCTACAATGTGGGGATCTCATGCGTGGTAATAACTACAGCACATGTATATAGGACTTGCATCCTTGGCACAATAAAGCTATTATATTCTACTCCATCCATAGGCTTCGTTAATGCCATTCAGACTTGAAGTCGATACAACAACTGTGATACCTGAGGTTCATAGATAGGTTCTGAACTAATATTCATACCAAACGTTTTAGGGTCCATACACAGATCGGCTACATTCTGTAGCTAGCTACACATCCATAGGCATACAGATCGGCTACATTCTGTAGCTAGCTACACATCCATAGGCATACAGATCAGCTACATTCTGTAGCTAGCTACACATCCATAGGCAAACAGATCAGCTACATTCTGTAGCTAGCTACACATCCATAGGCATACAGATCGGCTACATTCTGTAGCTAGCTACACAGCCATAGGCATACAGTTATTTTTTATCCTCCACTACAGAATTAGCAAGTAAATAGTTAGCTAACTATGTTACTTCAGCTGCATTGCAAGGCAAGCTTACACAATTTGTACATTCAATTTGCAGTAAATGCTTTAGCCCGCTAGATTGTTTACATCCACTGTTTCACAAGACGACAGCCTGGTTTTCTGGTTTTCTCAGGAGTCCCTAAAACACTAAACAACACGAATTACAATTTCATTCTCATGTCATAACACCAGCTAGCTAGCTGGCTAATGTTAGCTAGTCAGATAACTTGCTAAATAGCGATTTTCGTTAATTAACTTTATGACAAAAAAATATGCACATACGTTTGTCTCTACATTAACTAACATATTCCTCTCAATTGTACATTTTTTGATTGACTCGTTACGATGTTAGAACTACTTACATTTGGTTCCACCGTAATGTTTTGTCAGCCATCTTCACCCAGGGACGGGTGGTTTGCGTCAAATTTGTCATTGGAACCACTCGATATGATTGGTCATATAAAAACTTTGGGACCCAAATGCATAATGAGGTGCTCTAACTCCCCCTTGTGGTGGTCTGGAGTAATGCAGCCATAACGCTGGGTACCTCTAAGTCCCGCGGTGTCAGATCACAACTTTTAAAGGAGGAACCACTGTATATGGACGAGCCATGTCATAGCGGAACGGACTAAGATACAGTAGAAAAGTATAGAATACTGTCACGGTTGTCGTAGGAATGAGACCAAAGCGCAGCGTGGGTATCGTTCCACATATTTAAATTTTAATGTGAAACTATGCAAGACATACAAATAAACTACTAAACAAAATAACAAACCGTGACGAAGAGGTGCAACAAACTCAAAATACAATCTCCCACAAACCCAGGTGGGAAAAACAACTTCTTAAGTATGATCTCCAATTAGAGACAATGATGACCAGCTGCCTCTAATTGGAGATCATCCAACAAAAAAAACACACAGAAATACAGAACATAGAACATAACAACATAGAAAATCTAAACTAGACCCAACCCCGTCACGCCCTGACCTACTCTAACCATAGAAAATAAAAGCTTCTATGGTCAGGACGTGACAAATGCA
>NW_021822692.1:375820-380920 GCF_901001165.1 Salmo trutta
GCGTGCTGACTCAGCACAGGTATCAACAGGAACCCTATATAGTCACTGGTCAAGGTGTAGGCAGCGTGCTGACTCAGGACAGGTATCAATAGGAACCCTATATAGTCACTGGTCAAGGTGTAGGCAGTGTGCTGACTCAGCACAGGTATCAATAGGAACCCTATATAGTCACTGGTCAAGGTGTAGGCAGCGTGCTGACTCAGCACAGGTATCAATAGGAACCCTATATAGTCACTGGTCAAGGTGTAGGCAGCGTGCTGACTCAGGACAGGTATCAATAGGAACCCCGTTCCCTATATAGTCACTGGTCAAGGTGTAGGCAGCGTGCTGACTCAGCACAGGTATCAATAGGAACCCTATATAGTCACTGGTCAAGGTGTAGGCAGCGTGCTGACTCAGCACAGGTATCAATAGGAACCCTATATAGTCACTGGTCAAGGTGTAGGCAGCGTGCTGACTCTGCACAGGTATCAATAGGAACCCTATATAGTCACTGGTCAAGGTGTAGGCAGCGTGCTGACTCAGCACAGGTATCAACAGGAACCCTATATAGTCACTGGTCAAGGTGTAGGCAGCGTGCTGACTCAGCACAGGTATCAATAGGAACCCTATATAGTCACTGGTCAAGGTGTAGGCAGCGTGCTGACTCAGCACAGGTATCAATAGGAACCCTATATCGTCACTGGTCAAGGTGTAGGCATGATATCTAAACGATATCATAACCGCCATCGATAAATGACGGTAAACAAATAACCAATGTGCAGTCAACATGTGAGATAAACATACAGATGTATTTTCCCCCGGGACGTGGAGTAAAACAGGGGAACAGCTTCAGCTCAAGTCTATTCATTTAATACTGAACAAAAAATATATAAAAACAATTCAAAAATATTTTACAGAGTTACAGTTCATATAAGGAAATCAGTCAATTGAAATACATTCATTACGCCCTAATCTATGGATTTAACATGACTGGGAATACAGATATGCATCTGTTGGTCACAGTAAGGCAGTCAGTATCTGGTGTGACCACCATTTACCTCATGTAAACCAGTCAGTATCTGGTGTGACCACCATTTACCTCATGAAAACCAGTCAGTATCTGGTGTGACCACCATTTACCTCATGAAAACCAGTCAGTTTCTGGTGTGACCACCATTTACCTCATGAAAACCAGTCAGTATCTGGTGTGACCACCATTTACCTCATGAAAACCAGTCAGTATCTGGTGTGACCACCGTTTACCTCATGAAAACCAGTCAGTATCTGGTGTGACCACCGTTTGCCTCATGAAAACCAGTCAGTATCTGGTGTGACCACCATTTACCTCATGAAAACCAGTCAGTATCTGCTGTGACCACCGTTTACCTCATGAAAACCAGTCAGTATCTGGTGTGACCACCATTTACCTCATGAAAACCAGTCAGTATCTGGTGTGACCACCGTTTACCTCATGAAAACCAGTCAGTATCTGGTGTGACCACCGTTTACCTCATGAAAACCAGTCAGTATCTGGTGTCACCACCGTTTGCCTCATGCAGCGCGACACATCTCCATCCCAGAACATAGAGAACCAGACAACCAGTCCCACTCCTCTTCAATGGCTGTGAGAAGTTGTTTGATATTTTGGCGGGAACTGGAACACTCTATCGTACACGTCGATCCAGAGCATCCCGAACATGCTCAATGGGTGACATGTCTGGTGAGTGTATGCAGGCCATGGAAGAACTGGGACGTTTTCAGCTTCCAGGAATTGTGTCCAGACCCTTGCGACGTAAGGCTGTGCATTATCATGCTAAAACATGAGGTGATGGTGGTGGATGAACGGCACGACAATGAGCCTCAGGATCTCGTGACGGTATCTCTGTGCATTCAAATACCCATCTATAAAATGCAATAGTGTTCATTGTCCGTAGCTTTATGCCTGCCCCACACCACAACCCCACCGCCCTCATGAAGCACTCTGTTCACAATGTTGATATCAGCAAACTGCTCGCCCACGCAATGCCATACACGCCGTCTGCCATCTGCCCGGTACAGTTGAACAGGGATTAATCCGTGAAGAGCACACTTCTCCAGCGTGCCAGTGGCCATCGAAGGTGAGCACTTGCCCACTGAAGTCGGTTACGACGCCAAACAGACCTTGGTGAGGACAAACGAGCTTCCCTGAGACGGTTTCTGACAGTTTGTGCAGAAATTCTTTGGTTGTGCAAAACGCACAGTTTCGTCAGCTGTCCGGGTGGCTGGTCTCAGACGATCCCGCAGGTGAAGAAGCCGGATGTGGAGTTCCTGGGCTGGCGTTGTTACACGTGGTCTGCGGTTGTGAGGCTGGCTGGATGTACTGCCAAATTCTCTAAAACGACGTAAGAGGCGGCTTATGGTAGAGAAATTAACATAAATTTCTCTGAAAACCGCTTTGGTGGACATTCCTGCAGTCAGCATGCCAATTGCATGCTCCTTCAAAACTTGAGACATCTGTGGCATTGTGTCACAACTGCACATTTTAAAGAGGCCTTTTATTGCCCCCCAGCACAAGGTGCACCTACGTAATGATCATGCCGTTTACATTTTAGTAGACACTCTTATCCAGAGCGACTTACAGTAGTGAATGCATACATTTCAAACATTTTTTTCCCCGTACTGGTCCCCCGTGGGAATCGAACCCACAACCCTGGCCGTTGCAAACACCATGCTCTACCAAATGAGCCACACGGGACCAATCAGCTTCTTGATATGGTACACCTGTCAGGTGGGTAGATTATCTTGGCAATGGAGAAATG
Source organism: Salmo trutta (assembly GCF_901001165.1). Lineage (NCBI taxonomy): Eukaryota > Metazoa > Chordata > Actinopteri > Salmoniformes > Salmonidae > Salmo > Salmo trutta. Next base: position 378,601 of record NW_021822692.1, read on the forward strand.
GGATGTACAGGGATGTAATCTAATTCCCTCCCTGCATGCAGAGTTCTTTAAGCTTCTCCTACATTTCAAGAGGAAAAACTTCTAACAATACACACAGGACAGAATTAGGTCAATTATAAAAAAAAAGAGGATTTAAGTTTTGGAAACATCTAAAATACAGTGACCTCCCTCTCATATCATTACCAAGCCCTGCAATGCCAAGAGCTGAGCAAAGAAAAGAGTCCCCTCATCCAGCTGGTCCTGGGGCTGAGTTCACAAACCTGTTCTACTAACACACTGAAGCCTCAGGACCAGAACATGCAATCAATCAGAAAAAAAACAAATTACAACACAGTCAAAACAAAACTACATTACTTACTGGGAAACACAAGCACAAACACAAAGCAAAATGCAGTGCTATCTGCCCCTAAATCAACAGAACACCATAGCTAACTATTTGACCATGGTTACTGATCAAAACCTTAGAAAAACCTTGACAAAGTACAGGATCAGTGAGCACAGCCTTGCCATTGAGAAGGGTAGACACAGGAAAACCTGGCTCCCTGTAGAGGAAAGGCTGTGCAACCACTGCACAACAGCAGAACCTGAGACGGAGCTGCATTTCCTGACAAAATGTCAAAAATATAAAACAATTAGAGAGTATCATTCCCCCAAAAGTGAAACCCTTATTCAAGGTTTCAAAGACCTCTCTGATGAGGATAGGCTACCCATCCTGTTGGGGGAGGACGCAGAGAGCTGTGGGTTGGCAGCGCACTACATTGCTGCCTGCTGTAAGATGAGGGACAGTGTCTGACAGACCAATAAACCTGCACATGTCCTCTATGTTCATTGTTATTATTATTGTTATTGTTATTGTTATTGTTATTGCATGGTTATTATGACCATATATTATTGTTGTTACTGTTGACAACCTATCTTATTATTTATTATTTTATTATGTTAATATTGTACATTAATAACTTAATTTCCAGTGTACGATTTGGCAATATGTCCAGTACCTGTCAAAAGTTTGGACACACCTAGTCATTCCAGGGTTTTTCTTTATTTTTACTATTTTCTACATTGTAGAATAATACTGAAGACATCAAAACTATGAAATAACACATATGGAATCATGTAGTAACCAAAAAAGTGTTAAACAAAACAAAATATATTTATATTTGAGATTCTTCAAAGTAGTCACCCTTTGCCCTGATGACAGCTTTGCACACTCTTGGCATTCTCTCAACCAGCTTCACCTGGAATGCTTTTCCAACAGTCTTGAAGGAGTTCACACCTCTGCTGAGCACTTGTAGGCTGCTTTTCCTTCACTCTGTGGTCCAACTCATTCCAAACAATCTCAATTGGGTTGAGGTCAGGTGATTGTGGAGGCCAGGTCATCTGATGCAGCACTCCATCACTCTCCTTCTTGGTCAAATAGCCCTTACACAGCCTGGAGGTGTGTTTTGGGTATTGTCCTTTTGAAAAACAAATGATTGTCCCACTAAGCGCAAACCAGATGGGATGGCATATCGCTGCAGAATGCTGTGGTAGCCATGCTGGTTAAGTGTACTTTGAATTCTAAATAAATCACAGACAGTCTCACCAGCAAAGCACCCCCACACCATCACACCTCCTCCTCCATGCTTCACGGTGGGAACCACACATTGGTGTCTTTCAGTAGTGTTTTCTTTGCAGCAATTCAACCATGAAGGCATCATTCATGCAGTCTCCTCTGAACAGTTGATGTTGAGATGTGTCTGTTACTTGAACTCTGTGAAGCATTTATTTGGGCTGCAATTTCTGAGGCTGGTAACTCTAATGAACTTATCCTCTGCAGCAGAGGGAACTCTGGGTCTTCCTTTCCTGTGGCGGTCCTCATGAGGCTGGTAACTCTACTGAACTTATCTCTGCAGCAGAGGGAACTCTGGGTCTTCCTTTCCTGTGGCGGTCCTCATGAGAGACAGTTTCATCATAACGATTGATGGTTTTTGCAGCTGCACTTGAAGAAACTTTCAAAGTTCTTGACCTTTTCCGGATTGACTGACCTAGATATCTTAAAGTAATGATGGACTGTTAGTTTTCTCTTTGACTTATTTGAGCTGTTCTTGCCATAATATGGACGTGGTCTTTTACCAAATAAATAGGGCTATCTTCTGTATACCCACCCCTACCGTGTCACAACACAACTGATTGGCTCAAACGCATTAAGAAGGAAAGAAATTCCACAAATTAACTTTTAACAATGGACACATGTTAATTGAAATGCATTCCAGGTGACTACCTCATGAAGCTGGTTGAGAGAAATGCAAGAGTGTGCAAGCTGTCATCAAGGCAAAGG
>NW_021822692.1:381420-383920 GCF_901001165.1 Salmo trutta
GAGGAAAAACTTCTAACAATACCACAGGACAGAATTAGGTCAATATAAAAAAAAGAGGATTTAAGTTTTGGAAACATCTAAAATACAGTGACCTCCCTCTCATATCATTACCAAGCCCTGCATGCCAAGAGCTGAGCAAAGAAAAGAGTCCCCTCATCCAGCTGGTCCTGGGGCTGAGTTCACAAACCTGTTCTCTACTACACTGAAGCCTCAGACCAGAACATCCAATCAATCAGAAAAAAAACAATTACAACACAGTCAAAACAAAACTACATTACTTACTGGGAACACAGCACAAACACAAAGCAAAATGCAGTGCTATCTGCCCTAAATCACAGAACACCATAGCTAACTATTTGACCATGGTTACTGATCAAAACCTTAGAAAAACCTTGACAAGTACAGATCAGTGAGCACAGCCTTGCCATTGAGAAGGGTAGACACAGGAAAACCTGGCTCCCTGTAGAGGAAAGGCTGTGCAACCACTGCACAACAGCAGAACCTGAGACGAGCTGCATTTCCTGACAAAATGTCAAAAATATAACAATTAGAGAGTTCATTCCCCCAAAAGTGAAACCCTTATTCAAGGTTTCAAGACCTCTCTGATGAGGATAGGCTACCCATCCTGTTGGGGAGGACGCAGAGAGCTGTGGGTTGGCAGCGCACTACATTGCTGCCTGCTGTAAGATGAGGGACAGTGTCTGACAGACCAATAAACCTGCACATGTCCTCTATGTTCATTGTTATTATTATTGTTATTGTTTATTGTTATTGTTATTGCATGGTTATTATGACCATATATTATTGTTGTTACTGTTGACAACCTATCTTATTATTATTATTTATTATGTTAATATTGTACATTATAACTTAATTTCCAGTGTACGATTTGGCAATATGTCCAGTACCTGTCAAAGTTTGGACACACCTAGTCATTCCAGGGTTTTTCTTTATTTTTACTATTTTCTACATTGTAGAATAATACTGAAGACACTTAAAACTATGAAATAACACATATGAATCATGTAGTAACCAAAAAAGTGTTAAACAAAACAAAATATTTATATTTGAGATTCTTCAAAGTAGTCACCCTTTGCCCTGATGACAGCTTTGCACACTCTTGGCATTCTCTCAACCAGCTTCACCTGGAATGCTTTTCCAACAGTCTTGAAGGAGTTCACACCTCTGCTGAGCACTTGTAGGCTGCTTTTTCCTTCACTCTGTGGTCCAACTCATCCAAACAATCTCAATTGGGTTGAGGTCAGGTGATTGTGGAGGCCAGGTCATCTGATGCAGCACTCCATCACTCTCCTTCTTGGTCAATAGCCCTTACACAGCCTGGAGGTGTGTTTTGGGTATTGTCCTTTTGAAAACAAATGATTGTCCCACTAAGCGCAAACCAGATGGGATGGCATATCGCTGCAGAATGCTGTGGTAGCCATGCTGGTTAAGTGTACTTTGAATTCTAAATAATCACAGACAGTCTCACCAGCAAGCACCCCCACACATCACACCTCCTCCTCCATGCTTCACGGTGGGAACCACACATTGGTGGTCTTTCAGTAGTGTTTTCTTTGCAGCAATTCAACCATAAGGCATCATTCATGCAGTCTCCTCTGAACAGTTGATGTTGAGATTGTCTTTTGTACTTGAACTCTGTGAAGCATTTATTTGGGCTGCAATTTCTGAGGCTGGTAACTCTAATGAACTTATCCTCTGCAGCAGAGGGAACTCTGGGTCTTCCTTTCCTGTGGCGGTCCTCATGAGGCTGGTAACTCTACTGAACTTATCCTCTGCAGCAGAGGGAACTCTGGGTCTTCCTTTCCTGTGGCGGTCCTCATGAGAGACAGTTTCATCATAACGATTGATGGTTTTTGCAGCTGCACTTGAAGAAACTTTCAAAGTTCTTGACCTTTTCCGGATTGACTGACCTAGATATCTTAAAGTAATGATGGACTGTCATTTCTCTTTGCTTATTTGAGCTGTTCTTGCCATAATATGGACTTGGTCTTTTACCAAATAGGGCTATCTTCTGTATACCACCCCTACCTTGTCACAACACAACTGATTGGCTCAAACGCATTAAGAAGGAAAGAAATTCCACAAATTAACTTTTAACAATGGACACATGTTAATTGAAATGCATTCCAGGTGACTACCTCATGAAGCTGGTTGAGAGAATGCCAAGAGTGTGCAAAGCTGTCATCAAGGCAAAGGTTGGCTATTTTGAAGAATCTCAAATATAAAATATATTTAGAACACTTTTTTGGTTACTACATGATTCCATATGTGTTATTTCATAGTTTTGATGTCTTCACTATTATTCTACAATGTAGAAAATAGTAAAAATAAAGAAAAACCGTTGAATGAGTAGGTGTTCTAAAACTTTTGACTGGTACTGTACATTGTTACTTCATGCCAATAATGCAATCTAAATTAAATTTAATTGTGAGAGAGCGAGAGAGAGAGAGACAGAGAGGGAGGGAGGGAGGGAGGGAGG
>NW_021822692.1:391420-404647 GCF_901001165.1 Salmo trutta
TGATACCAACATTCCAATGGATATCCATCTCACAGTCAGATATACAGGATACCAACATTCCAATGGATATCCATCTCACAGTCAGATATACATGATGCCAACATTCCAATGGATATCCATCTCACAGTCAGATACTAATGATACCAACATCCCAATGGATATCCATCTCACAGTCAGATATACAGGATACCAACATTCCAATGGATATCCATCTCACAGTCAGATATACAGGATACCAACATCCCAATGGATATCCATCTCACAGTCAGATATACATGATACCAATATCCCAATGGATATCCATCTCACAGTCAGATACTAATGATACCAACATCCCAATGGATATCCATCTCACAGTCAGATATACATGATACCAACATTCCAATGGATATCCATCTCACAGTCAGATACTAATGATACCAACATCCCAATGGATATCCATCTCACAGTCAGATACTAATGATACCAACATCCCAATGGATATCCATCTCACAGTCAGATACTAATGATACCAACATCCCAATGGATATCCATCTCACAGTCAGATACTAATGATACCAACATCCCAATGGATATCCATCTCACAGTCAGATACTAATGATACCAACATCCCAATGGATATCCATCTCACAGTCAGATATACATGATACCAACATTCCAATGGATATCCATCTCACAGTCAGATACTAATGATACCAACATCCCAATGGATATCCATCTCACAGTCAGATACTAATGATACCAACATTCCAATGGATATCCATCTCACAGTCAGATATACATGATACCAACATCCCAATGGATATCCATCTCACAGTCAGATATTAATGATACCAACATCCTAATGGATATCCATCTCACAGTCAGATACTAATGATACCAACATTCCAATGGATATCCATCTCACAGTCAGATATACATGATACCAACATTCCAATGGATATCCATCTCACAGTCAGATATACATGATACCAACATCCCAATGGATATCCATCTCACAGTCAGATACTAATGATACCAACATTCCAATGGATATCCATCTCACAGTCAGATACTAATGATACCAACGTTCCAATGGATATCCATCTCACAGTCAGATACTAATGATACCAACATCCCAATGGATATCCATCTCACAGTCAGATACTAATGATACCAACATTCCAATGGATATCCATCTCACAGTCAGATATACATGATACCAACATTCCAATGGATATCCATCTCACAGTCAGATATTAATGATACCAACATCCCAATGGATATCCATCTCACAGTCAGATATACATGATACCAACATCCCAATGGATATCCATCTCACAGTCAGATATACAGGATACCAACATTCCAATGGATATCCATCTCACAGTCAGATACTAATGATACCAACATCCCAATGGATATCCATCTCACAGTCAGATATACAGGATACCAACATTCCAATGGATATCCATCTCACAGTCAGATACTAATGATACCAACATCCCAATGGATATCCATCTCACAGTCAGATATACATGATACCAACATTCCAATGGATATCCATCTCACAGTCAGATATACAGGATACCAACATTCCAATGGATATCCATCTCACAGTCAGATATTAATGATACCAACGTTCCAATGGATATCCATCTCACAGTCAGATACTAATGATACCAACATCCCAATGGATATCCATTTCACAGTCAGATACTAATGATACCAACATCCCAATGGATATCCATCTCACAGTCAGATATACAGGATACCAACATTCCAATGGATATCCATCTCACAGTCAGATACTAATGATACCAACATTCCAATGGATATACAGCATTTTGTGAAAGAATACTTTTCATAAACTTCTAAAATCTATAAGTAAAACGTCTGAGAGTAGTCACATTTCACACACATGAAGGTTCCCATAAGCAATAATTTCAGATGAAAAAAATCACAAATGCGAAAAATTGGTAGATATAGCGTTTTGGAAATAATCTTTTAATTTCCTCTTGACACTGACACAGTAGTCATAATTTACAGAGATATTCCACCCGACCTGTCCCAATGAAGCTACCTGTAATCCATTTACATAGATATTGGAGGGGAAGGTAGCCTAGTGGTTAGAGCGTTGGGCCAGTAACTGAAAGGTTCCTGGAGCAAATCCCCGAGCTGACAAGGTAAAATAATCTGTCGTTCTGCCCCTGAACAATGCAGTTGTTCCCTGGTAGGCCGTCATCATGAACAAGAATTTGTTCTTATCTGACTTGCCTAGTAAAATAAATAAATATTCCACATTGCTTGTCCCAACAAAGAAACCTGTCATCAATTTACAGAGATATTCCACCTTAACTGTCTTACATTTTAGTCATTTAGCAGACACTCTTATCCAGAGCAACTTACAGTAGTGAGTGCATACATTTTTCATACATTCATATTGGTCCCCCATGTGAATTGAACCCACAACCCTGGCATTGCAAGTGTCATGCTCTACCAAGCAAGCCACACGGGACCTTAATGTGCCACGCCCTGAGCATAGAGATCCTTAGTATTCTCCATGTTTGGTTAGGTCAGGGTGTGACTCGGGTGGGGAAGTCTATGTTTTCTGTTTCTTTGTTTTTGGGCCGAGTATGGTTCCCAATCAGAGGCAGCTGTCTATCGTTGTCTCTGATTGGGAACCATACTTAGGCAGCCTGTTTTCCACCTGTGTTTGTGGGATGTTGTTTTCTGTTTCGCATCTGTTGCCTGACAGTACTGTGCGCTTTCGGGTTTTTTTCACCGTTTGTTATTTTGTTTGAGTGTGTTGTGAAATAAATGTATCATGAACACTTACCACGCTGAGCCTTGGTCCACTTCTCTCTCTAACGACGAGCGTTACATAATGAAACAGCCTGTCGTCCATTTACAGAGATATTCCACCTTAACTGTCTTAATGAAACAACCTGTCATCCATTTAGAGAGATATTCCACCTTAACTGTCTTAATGAAACATCCTGTCATCCATTTAGAGAGATATTCCACCTTAACTGTCTTAATGAAGAAACCTGTCATCCATTTAGAGAGATATTCCACCTTAACTGTCTTAATGAAACCTTCAGGAGGGGGTCTCTCCAGGAACAGGGTTGGAGTTAAAACCTACAGGAGGGTATCTCTCCAGGAACAGGGTTGGAGTTAAAATCTACAGGAGGGTGTCTCTCCAGGAACAGGGTTGGAGTTAAAACCTACAGGAGGGTATCTCTCCAGGAACAGGGTTGGAGTTAAAACCTACAGGAGGGTATCTCTCCAGGAACAGGATTGGAGTTAAAACCTACAGGAGGGTATCTCTCCAGGAACAGGGTTGGAGTTAAAACCTACAGGAGGGTATATCTCCAGGAACAGGGTTGGAGTTAAAACCTACAGGAGGGTATCTCTCCAGGAACAGGGTTGGAGTTAAAACCTACAGGAGGGTATCTCTCCAGGAACAGGGCTGGATTATAAACCTACAGGAGGGTATCTCTCCAGGAACAGGGCTGGATTATAAACCTACAGGAGGGTATCTCTCCAGGAACAGGGCTGGATTATAAACCTATAGGAGGGTAGCTCTCCAGGAACAGGGCTGGATTATAAACCTACAGGAGGGTAGCTCTCCAGGAACAGGGCTGGATTATAAACCTACAGGAGGGTAGCTCTCCAGGAACAGGGCTGGATTATAAACCTACAGGAGGGTAGCTCTCCAGGAACAGGGTTGGAGAGCCCTGCTGTAGATATAATCTGTTGTTTATTATATGGTAGTAACTTAATACTAAATATGTTGTGTATTATATAATATATATGTATTTTTTTTTACCTTTATTTAACTAGGCAAGTAAGTTAAGAACACATTCTTATTTCCAATGACGGCCTACCGGGGAACAGTGGGTTAACTGCCTTGTTCAGGGGCAGAATGACTGATTTTTATCTTGTCAGCTCGGGGATTCGATCCAGCAACCTTTCGGTTACAGGCCCAACGCGCTAACCACAAGGCTACCTGCCTCCCCACGGCAGGAGGTCGCCCCACGACAATAACCCAATACTTTACTGTAGATATAATCTGTTGTGTGGTATATAGTAGTAACTGAATACTGCTGTAGATATAATCTGTTGTGTGGTATATAGTAGTAACTGAATACTACTGTAGATATAATCTGTTGTGTAGTATATACTGTAGTAGTAACTGAATACTACTGTAGATAGAATATGTTGTGTATTATATACTGTAGTAGTAACTGAATACTACTGTAGATAGTATATGTTGTGTAGTATACACTGTAGTAGTAACTGAATACTACTGTAGATAGAATATGTTGTGTAGTATATAGTAGTAACTGAATACTGCTGTAGTTGGAATCTTTTGTGTAGTATATAGTAGACACTGAATACTGCTGTAGATAGAATATGTTGTGTAGTATATAGTACTAACTGAATACTACTGTAGATAGAATATGTTGTGTAGTATATAGTAGACACTGAATACTGCTGTAGATAGAATATGTTGTGTAGTATATACTGTAGTAGTAACTGAATACTGCTGTAGATAGAATATGTTGTGTAGTATATACTGTAGTAGCAACTGAATACTACTGTAGTTGGAATCTGTTGTAGGTTATAGTAGACACTGAAGACTACTGTAGATATAATATGTTGTGTAGTATATACTGTAGTAGTAACTGAATACTGCTTTATACTGCTGTAGTAGTAACTGAATACTACTGTAGTTGGAATCTGTTGTAGGTTATAGTAGACACAGAAGACTACTGTAGATATAATATGTTGTGTACTATATACTGTAGTAGTAACTGAATACTGCTGTATACTGCTGTAGTAGTAACTGAATACTGCTGTATACTGCTGTAGTAGTAACTGAATACTGCTGTATACTGCTGTAGTAGTAACTGAATACTGCTGTATACTGCTGTAGTAGTATCTGAATACTGCTGTATACTGCTGTAGTAGTAACTGAATACTACTGTAGATAGTATATATTACTCAGTAACAGCGGTCCAGGAGGAGAGGCGAATTTAAACTGGCTTTACTGTATCATCCACCTAATCATTTCCCCAGTATGCATCACTTCACATCTTGATCAAATCAAGTCATTAACCTTGACCTCTCTCATAGCGACACCTAGTGGTGAACATGGGGAGTGAATAGAATCTCTGCATGGCTCTAGAATGGGAGAGGTTCTATTGGTTCTTTTGTCAATAGTCGGGGCGGCAGGTGGCCTAGTGGTTAGAGTGTAGAGACGGCAGGTAGCCTAGTGGTTAGAGTGTAGAGGGGGTAGGTAGCCTAGTGGTTAGAGTGTAGAGGAGGCAGGTAGCCTAGTGGTTAGAGTGTAGAGGAGGCAGGTAGCCTAGTGGTTAGAGTGTAGAGGCGGCAGGTAGCCTAGTGGTTAGAGTGTAGAGGCGGCAGGTAGCCTAGTGGTTAGAGTGTAGAGGGGGCAGGTAGCCTAGTGGTTAGAGTGTAGAGGAGGCAGGTAGCCTAGTGGTTAGAGTGTAGAGGCGGCAGGTAGCCTAGTGGTTAGAGTGTAGAGGAGGCAGGTAGCCTAGTGGTTAGAGTGTAGAGGCGGCAGGTAGCCTAGTGGTTAGAGTGTAGAGGAGGCAGGTAGCCTAGTGGTTAGAGTGTAGAGGAGGCAGGTAGCCTAGTGGTTAGAGGGGCGGCAGGTAGCCTAGTGGTTAGAGGGGTGGCAGGTAGCCTAGTGGTTAGAGCGTTGGGCCACTAACCGAAAGGTTGCTGAATCGAGTCCCCGAGCTGACAAGATAAAAATCTATTGTTCTGACCCTGAATTAGGCAGTTAACCCACTGTTCCCTGGTAGGCTGTCATTGTAACTGACTTGCCTAGTAAAATAAAAATGTTTTGACTGATATGTAATTCCAGCAGGTCCCTGCCCTGGAGAAAGGAGGAAACACTTCCTGTTCTAGTGAAATGAAACTCTTTCCTGTCAAAACATGACATCACAATAAGGTGTGGAATGTTCACTGTAGTACAGTCAACAACAGCAGGTCTATTTGACTCCAGAGAAGTAGTCACGGTTGTCGTAGGGAGGAGCGGACCAAAGTGTGTGTCGTTCCACATTTTATTTACACTGTGAAACTATGCAATACATACACAATAAACTGAACGAACAAAAACAACAAACCGTGACGCAGAGTTGAAACATACACTAACTCAAAAACAATCTCCCACAAACCCCAGGTGGGAAAAACACCCTACTTAAGTATGATCTCCAATTAGAGACAACGATGACCAGCTGCCTCTAATTGGAGATCATCCTAAACAAAACCCAACATAGAAATACAAAACTAGAACATAACAACATAGAAAATCTAAACTAGAAAAAAAAAACTGTCACGCCCTGACCTACTCTACCATAGAAAATAACAGCTTTCTATGGTCAGGACGTGATAGAAGTAGCTAATTGTTCCCTTGCTGGTGCAGACATTAGCCTAGCTTCTAACTAACGTTATCTAGCTAGCCATCAAGCTAGCCACGTTTCCTTAGCAACTTGTACACAGCCCACAGACTTGTGGCTAGAACCATGAATTGTCCTGGGAGTGTGACCGTTTGAATTGTTGCTGTTTCCATCTGCCCCTGCAACCTGCCCTGTCTGGAACTGCGAGGAGTACCAGTATGTTGTTACCATGACTAAGACCAACGCCTGCGGGAGTCCCGTTGAGGAAAGTGGTGTCTCTCTATCACAGGTGAAGGATCTTTTAAACAAACAAAAATACTTCTACAAGCAGTTGTTACAATACAATACAATACAAAAGCTTCAAGTGTTTTGTCTAAATACTGGTGGATTCAACTAATAATAGAATTGGATGACCTGACCAGAAAAGGTCCAGGACCTGAAAAACAGTTTGCGGTTCTTCCAGGGTCAGCTCGATGAGTTTAAACAAGAGGACGGCAAGATGACAGAAATCTTTAAGGCATTGAAGGAGGACATCACTTCTGAATTCATGATAACAATGACAGAGACATCAGATTATCTCGAGGAACAAATCAATGTGGACACAACACTGTTGTGGAGGGAACTGAAGAATCTCCACATGAGACCTGGAGTCTGAGGACAAAGTGAAGGAAATGATCTCTGAGAAACTGAAGATGGACCACAGGAAGATTGAGGTGGAGCGCGTCCACAGGACTGGAAAACCCCTCCAACAGGCCCAGGTGACAGGCCCAGGTGACAGGCCCAGGTGACGTGCCCAGGTGACAGGCCCAGGTGACAGGCCCAGGTGACCGGCCCAGGTGACAGGCCCAGGTGACATGCCCAGGTGACAGGCCCAGGTGACATGCCCAGGTGACAGACCCAGGTGACATGCCCAGGTGACATGCCCAGGTGACAGGCCCAGGTGACAGGCCCAGGTGTCATGCCCAGGTGTCATGCCCAGGTGACAGGCCCAGGTGACAGGCCCAGGTGACATGCCCAGGTGACAGGCCCAGGTGACAGACCCAGGTGACATGCCCAGGTGACATGCCCAGGTGACAGGCCCAGGTGACCGGCCCAGGTGACAGAACCAAGCCGTTAGAGGTCACGTTCCTGAGGTTCAAGGACAAGCGGTTCTACAAAGAGCCAACAACTTGAAAGGACATTTTCTTCAACGAGGACTATCCTGAATCTGTGCGCCAGAAGAAGAAAGATCCCAGCCATGGAAGCTGCCAGAGCGCGTGGGGGACATTGCTTGCATCTGCTATGACAGGCTCTTTGTCCTCCCTCCCTCCCAAAAGCATTGAAGGGATGAGTGAGCCAAGCCTGTGGGTTCGTAGCTTCAACTCCTCACACACACCAACTGACTGATGGACTGCTGAAAAATACTTTTTTTTGTTGTTGCTTTGTTTGTTCCTTTCCATATTATATATATTTTTATTATATTATTATCTCTGATAAGCTATCCAGGAAATAGACCATATTAATATATGTAGCCTTAGAAATAAGTTTCAGGAAATCAATAACTTGTTAAAGACAGGAATGCCTATGGGGGAGGTGTTGCTGTATATATACAGTACCAGTCAAAAGTTTGGACACATCTACTCATTCAAGGGTTTTTCTTTATTTTTACTATTTTCTTCATTGTAAGATAATAGTGTAGATATCAAAACTATGAAATAACACATATGGAATCATTTAGTAACCAAAAAAGTGTCAAACATATCAAAATATATTTTATATTTGAGATTCTTCAAAGCAGCCAACCTTTGCCTTGATGACAGCTTTGCACACTCTTGGCATTCTCTCAACCAGCTTCATGAGGTAGTCACCTGGAATGCATTTCAATTAACAGGTGTGCCTTGTCTAAAGTAATCTAACCTAACAATTTCACAACTACCTTATACACACAAGTGTAAAGGAATGAATTAGAATATGTACATAAAAATATATGAATGAGTGATGGTATAGAACGTCATAGGCAAGATGCAGTAGATGGTATAGAGTACAGTATATACATATGAGATGAGTAATGTAGGGTATGTAAACATTATATAAAGTGCCATTGTTTAAAGTGGCTAGTGATACATTTATTACATACATTTTTCCATTATTAAAGTGGCTAGAGATGAGTCAGTATGTTGGCAGCAGCCACTCAATGTTAGTGATGGCTGTTTACCAGTCTGGAGATAGAAGCTGTTTACCAGTCTGATGGTCTGGAGATAGAAGCTGTTTACCAGTCTGAGGGTCTGGAGATAGAAGCTGTTTATCAGTCTGGAGATAGAAGCTGTTTACCAGTCTGATGGCCTGGGGATAGAAGCTGTTTATCAGTCTGATGGTCTGGAGATAGAAGCTGTTTATCAGTCTGACGGCCTTGAGATAGAAGCTGTTTATCAGTCTGGAGATAGAAGCTGTTTATCAGTCTGATGGTCTGGAGATAGAAGCTGTTTATCAGTCTGATGGTCTGGAGATAGAAGCTGTTTATCAGTCTGATGGTCTGGAGATAGAAGCTGTTTACCAGTCTGATGGTCTGGAGAAAGAAGCTGTTTACCAGTCTGATGGTCTGGAGATAGAAGCTGTTTATCAGTCTGATGGTCTGGAGATAGAAGCTGTTTATCAGTCTGATGGTCTGGAGATAGAAGCTGTTTATCAGTCTGATGGTCTGGAGATAGAAGCTGTTTATCAGTCTGATGGTCTGGAGATAGAAGCTGTTATCAGTCTGATGGCCTGGAGATAGAAGCTGTTTATCAGTCTGATGGTCTGGAGATAGAAGCTGTTTATCAGTCTGATGGTCTGGAGATAGAAGCTGTTTATCAGTCTGATGGTCTGGAGATAGAAGCTGTTTATCAGTCTGATGGCCTGGAGATAGAAGCTGTTTATCAGTCTGATGGTCTGGAGATAGAAGCTGTTTATCAGTCTGACGGTCTGGAGATAGAAGCTGTTTATCAGTCTGGAGATAGAAGCTGTTTATCAGTCTGATGGTCTGGAGATAGAAGCTGTTTACCAGTCTGATGGTCTGGAGATAGAAGCTGTTTATCAGTCTGGAGATAGAAGCTGTTTATCAGTCTGGAGATAGAAGCTGTTTATCAGTCTGATGGTCTGGAGATAGAAGCTGTTTTTCAGTCTGATGGCCTGGAGATAGAAGCTGTTTATCAGTCTGGAGATAGAAGCTGTTTATCAGTCTGATGGTCTGGGGATAGAAGCTGTTTATCAGTCTGATGGCCTGGAGATAGAAGCTGTTTATCAGTCTGATGGTCTGGAGATAGAAGCTGTTTATCAGTCTGATGGTCTGGAGATAGAAGCTGTTTATCAGTCTGATGGTCTGGGGATAGAAGCTGTTTATCAGTCTGATGGCCTGGAGATAGAAGCTGTTTACCAGTCTGGAGATAGAAGCTGTTTATCAGTCTGGAGATAGAAGCTGTTTATCAGTCTGATGGCCTGGAGATAGAAGCTGTTTACCAGTCTGACGGTCTGGAGATAGAAGCTGTTTATCAGTCTGATGGTCTGGAGATAGAAGCTGTTTATCAGTCTGATGGTCTGGGGATAGAAGCTGTTTATCAGTCTGATGGTCTGGAGATAGAAGCTGTTTATCAGTCTGATGGTCTGGAGATAGAAGCTGTTTACCAGTCTGATGGCCTGGAGATAGAAGCTGTTTATCAGTCTGATGGTCTGGAGATAGAAGCTGTTTAACAGTCTGATGGTCTGGAGATAGAAGCTGTTTATCAGTCTGATGGTCTGGAGATAGAAGCTGTTTACCAGTCTGATGGCCTTGAGATAGAAGCTGTTTATCAGTCTGACGGCCTGGAGATAGAAGCTGTTTATCAGTCTGATGGCCTTGAGATAGAAGCTGTTTATCAGTCTGATGGCCTGGAGATAGAAGCTGTTTATCAGTCTGACGGCCTGGAGATAGAAGCTGTTTATCAGTCTGATGGCCTTGAGATAGAAGCTGTTTATCAGTCTGATGGCCTGGAGATAGAAGCTGTTTATCAGTCTGATGGCCTGGAGATAGAAGCTGTTTATCAGTCTGATGGTCTGGAGATAGAAGCTGTTTATCAGTCTGATGGTCTGGAGATAGAAGCTGTTTATCAGTCTGATGGTCTGGAGATAGAAGCTGTTTATCAGTCTGGAGATAGAAGCTGTTTATCAGTCTGATGGTCTGGAGATAGAAGCTGTTTACCAGTCTGATGGTCTGGAGATAGAAGCTGTTTACCAGTCTGATGGCCTTGAGATAGAAGCTGTTTTTCAGTCTCTCGGTCCCAGCTTTGATGCACCTGTACTGACCTCACCTTCTGGATGATAGCGGGGTGAACAGACAGTGGCTCGGGTGGTTGTTGTCCTTGATGATCTTTTTGGCCTTCCTGTGACATCGGGTGGTGTAGGTGTCCTGGAGGGCAGGTAGTTTGCCCCCCGGTGATGCGTTGTGCAGACCTCACTACCCTCTGGAGAGCCTTACGGTTGTGGGCGGTGCAGTTGCCGTACCAGGCGGTGATACAGCCCAACAGGATGCTCTCGATTGTGAATCTGTAAAAGTTTGTGAGTGTTTTTGGTGACAAGCCGAATTTCTTCAGCCTCCTGAGGTTGAATAGTCGCTGTTGCGCCTTCTTCACCACGCTGTCTGTGTGGGTGGACCATTTCAGTTTGTCTGTGATGTGTACGCCGAGGAACTTAAAACTTTCCACCCTCTCCACTACTGTCCCGTCAATGTAGATAGGGGGCTGCTCCCTCTGCTGTTTCCTGAAGTCCACGATCATCTCCTTTGTTTTGTTGACGTTGAGTGTGAGGTTATTTTCCTGACACCACACTCCGAGAGCCCTCACCTCCTCCCTGTAGGCCGTCTCGTTGTCGTTGGTGATCAAGCCTACAACTGTAGTGTCGTCTGCAAACTTGATGATTGAGCTGGAGGCATGCATGGCCACGCAGTCATGGGTGAACAGGGAGTACAGTAGAGGGCTGAGAACGCACCTTTGTGGGGCCCCAGTGTTGAGGATCAGCGGGGTGGAGAGGTTGTTACCTATCCTCACCACCTGGGGGCGGCTCGTCAGGAAGTCCAGGACCCAGTTGCACAGGGCGGGGTCGAGACCCAGGGTCTTGATGACGAGTTTGGAGGGTACTATGGTGTTAAATGCTGAGCTGTAGTCGATGAACAGCATTCTCACATAGGTATTCCTCTTGTCCAGGTGGGTTAGGGCAGTGTGCAGTGTGATGGCGATTGTGTCGTCTGTGGACCTATTGGGGCGGTAAGCAAATTGGAGTGGGTCTAGGGTGTCAGGTAAGGTGGAGGTGATATGGTCCTTGACTAGTCTCTCAAAGCACTTCATGATGATGGAAGTGAGTGCTACGGGGCGGTAGTCAGTTAGCTCAGTTACCTTAGCTTTCTAGGGAACAGGGACAATGCTGGCCCTCTTGAAGCATGTGGGAACAGCAGACTGGGATAAGGATTGATTGAATATGTCCGTAAACACACCAGCCAGCTGGTCTGAGGACGCTGCTGGGGATGCCGTCTGGGCCTGCAGCCTTGCGAGGGTTAACACATTTAAATGTTTTGCTCACGTCGGCTGCAGTGAAGGAGAGCCCGCAGGTAGGAGAGCGCGCAGGTTTTGGTTGCGGGCCGTGTCAGTGGCACTGTATTGTCCTCAAAGCGAGCAAAGAAGTTGTTTAGTCTGTCTGGGAGCAAGACATCGTGGTCTGCGACGGGGCTGGTTTTCCTATTATAGTCCGTGATTGACTGTAGACCCTGCCACATTCCTGTCATGTCTGAGCCGTTGAATTGCGACTCCACTTTGTCTCTGTACTGACGCTTGGCTTGTTTGATTGCCTTGCGGAGGGAATAGCTACACTGTTTATATTCGGACATGTTTCCAGTCACCTTGCCCTGATTAAAAGTGGTTCGCACTTTCAGTTTTGCGCGAATGCCGCCATCAATCCACGGTTTCTGGTTTGGGAATGTTTTAATAGACGCTGTGGGTACGACATCGCCGATGCACTTGCTAATAAACCCGTTCACCGAATCAGCGTATACTCTCAATGTTGTTGTTCGCCGCAATGTGGAACATATCCCAGTCCACGTGATCGGAGCAATCTTGAAGCGTGGAATCCGATTGGTCGGACCAGCGTTGAACAGACCTGAGCACGAGAGCTTCCTGTTTTAGTTTCTAAACAGACACATCTCAACATGTTCAGAGGAGACTACATGAATGAGACCTTCATGGTCGAATTGCTACAAAGAAACCACTACTAAAGGACACCAATAATAATAAGAGACTTGCTTGGTCCAAGAAACACGAGCAATGGGCATTAGACCGGAGGCAATCTGTCTCAAATGTGATATTTTTGGTTCCAACCGCCATGTCTTTGTGAGATGCAGAGTAGTTGAACGGATAATCTCTGCATGTGTGGTTCCCACCGTGAAGCATGGAGGTGGAGGTGTGATGGTGTGGGGGTGCTTTCCTGGTGACACTGTCAGTGATTTATTTAGAATTCAAGGCACACTTAACCAGCATGGCTACCACAGCATTCTGCAGCGACGCGCCATCCCATCTGGATTGCACTTAGTGGGACTATCATTTGTTTTTCAACCTGACGATGACTCAACACACCTCCAGGCTGTGTAAGGACTATTTGACCAAGAAGGAGAGTGATGGAGTGCTGCATCAGATGACCTGGCCTCCACAATCACCCGACCTCAACCCAATTCAGATGGTTTGGGATGAGTTGAACTACAGAGTGAAGGAAAAGCAGCCAACAAGTGCTCAGCATATGTGGGAACTCCTTCAAAACTCTTGGAAAAAGCTTTCCAGGT
>NW_021822693.1:0-40000 GCF_901001165.1 Salmo trutta
ACATACAGGCATACACACATACAGGTATACACACACACTTAGGAAACAGCAGACGTGAGGAACATGGATTCTTCACCAGCCTCCTCAATCCAGCCCTCCATGTTGAGTTGCAGTCTCAAAGCACCACACACACACACACAGGTGTATACACACACACACACACACACCACACATACAGGTATACACATACACACACACACACACACACACACACACACAAATGGACTTGTATTCTGTCAGAGAGAAGATGGGTTCTTCTGAGTAAATTGTGTGTTACTTTGTAGGGTAATAAAGGTCCTAGCCACCACCTGCCAGCTGTGCTGTCCTGGCCTGTGTCCTAGATGACTCCCTGTATAGTGGCAGCAAATAACAAGACCGGTCTACATCATCACACCAAACGCTGATGAACTGTGCTCTAGTGCAGTGTGTTGGGTCTGAGTCCTGCTGCTGTAATATCTGTTACAACAGACAGACAAGGTTGTTCAGCCTTCAATATATATTTGGGGGGAATGTTTGTTGAAATCGCTGCAGTTTTTTTTTAGTTTCAGCTGTTTAGAAATATGAGACAGACATACTGTAGGTTACTCCACCATGGTTACATCACCATGGTTACATCACCATGGTTACATCACCGTGGCTTACATCACCGTGGTTACATCATCATCATGGTTACACCATCATCATGGTTATACCATCATCATGGTTACATCACCATGGTTACACATCATGGTTACATCGCCATGGTTACATCACCATGGTTACACCATCACCATGGTTACACCATCACCATGGTTACACCATCACCATGGTTACATCACCATCACCATGGTTACATCACCATCATGGTTACATCACCATCATGGTTACATCATCATCATGGTTACATCATCATCATGGTTACATCACCATGGTTACATCACCATCATGGTTACATCATCACCATGGTTACATCATCACCATGGTTACGCCATCACCATGGTTACATCGTCACCATGGTTACACCATCACCCATGGTTACACCGTCACCATGGTTACACCGTCACCATGGTTACATCGTCATCATGGTTACATCGTCACCATGGTTACATCGTCACCATGGTACCCTATCATCATGGTTACGCCGTCATGGTTCAAGAGGAGGCTGAGTAAAGAGGGAAATGTAAAGGGAGGGGGACCACTATATATGGAATAGTGTGTTCTTTGGAATGGAGCCCTGCTTTCCGTTTGACCAATGACTGCCTCCGTCGTTTACTGCCCCTCTCCTGAGGCCATTGTTGTGCCATTCATCCACCACCATCACCTCATGTTTCAGCATGATAATACATGGCCCCATGTCGCAAGGATCTGTACACAATTCCTGGAAGCTGAAAATGTCCCAGTTCTTCCATGGCCTGCATACTCACCAGACATGACACCCATTGAGCATGTTTGGGATGCTCTGGATCGACGTGTACGACAGCGTGTTCCAGTTCCCGCTAATTTCCAGCAACTTTGCGCAGCAATTGAAGAGGAGTGGGGGAACATTCCACGGGCCACAATCAACAGCCTGATCAACTCTATGTGAAGGAGATGTGTCGCGCTGCATGAGGCAAACGTTGGTCACACCAGATACTGACTGGTTTTCTGATCCACACCCCCTACCTTTCTTTTTAAGGTATCTGTGACCAACAGATGCATATCTGTATTCCCAGTCATGTGACATCCATAGATCATAGACCAGAGCATCCATTTTCCTCCTTGTTTTAAATGCCATCATCTGGCCAGAGCATCCATCTTCCTCCTTGTTTAAAATGCCATCATCTGGCCAGATCATCCATCTTCCTCCTTGTTTAAAATACCATCATCTGGCCAGATCATCCATCTTCCTCCTTGTTTTAAATGTCATCATCTGGCCAGAGCATCCATCTTCCTCCTTGTTTAAAATGCCATCATCTGGCCAGATCATCCATCTTCCTCCTTGTTTTAAATGTCATCATCTGGCCAGAGCGCATCCATCTTCCTCCTTGTTTTAAATGCCATCATCTGGCCAGATCATCCATCTTCCTCCTTGTTTTAAATGCCATCATCTGGCCAGAGCATCCCATCTTCCTCCTTGTTTTAAAATGTCATCATCTGGCCAGATCATCCATCTTCCTCCTTGTTTAAAATGCCATCATCTGTCCAGAGCATCCATCTTCCTCCTTGTTTAAAATGCCATCATCTGGCCAGATCATCCATCTTCCTCCTTGTTTTAAATGTCATCATCTGGCCAGATCATCCATCTTCCTCCTTGTTTTAAATGTCATCATCTGGCCAGAGCGCATCCATCTTCCTCCTTGTTTTAAAATGTCATCATCTGGCCAGAGCGCATCCATCTTCCTCCTTGTTTTAAAATGTCATCATCTGGCCAGAGCGCATCCATCTTCCTCCTTGTTTTAAATGCCATCATCTGGCCAGAGCATCCATCTTCCTCCTTGTTTTAAAATGTCATCATCTGGCCAGATCATCCATCTTCCTCCTTGTTTTAAATGCCATCATCTGGCCAGAGCGCATCCACCTTCCTCCTTGTTTAAAATGCCATCATCTGGCCAGATCATCCATCTTCCTCCTTGTTTTAAAATGTCATCATCTGGCCAGACCGCATCCATCTTCCTCCTTGTTTTTAAATGCCATCATCTGGCCAGAGCATCCATCTTCCTCCTTGTTTTAAATGTCATCATCTGGCCAGACCGCATCCATCTTCCTCCTTGTTTTAAATGCCATCATCTGGCCAGAGCATCCATCTTCCTCCTTGTTTTAAATGTCATCATCTGGCCAGAGCATCCATCTTCCTCCTTGTTTAAAATGTCATCATCTGGCCAGAGCATCCATCTTCCTCCTTGTTTTAAATGTCATCATCTGGCCAGAGCATCCATCTTCCTCCTTGTTTAAAATGCCATCATCTGGCCAGAGCATCCATCTTCCTCCTTGTTTTAAATGTCATCATCTGGCCAGAGCATCCATCTTCCTCCTTGTTTAAAATGCCATCATCTGGCCAGAGCATCCATCTTCCTCCTTGTTTTAAATGTCATCATCTGGCCAAAGCATCCATCGTTTTCCTTGTTTTAAAATGCCATCATCTGGCCAGAGCATCCATCTTCCTCCTTGTTTAAAATGCCATCATCTGGCCAGAGCATCCATCTTCCTCCTTGTTTAAAATGCCATCATCTGGCCAGAGCATCCATCTTCCTCCTTGTTTTAAATGCCATCATCTGGCCAGAGCATCCATCTTCCTCCTTGTTTTAAATGCCATCATCTGGCCAGACCATCCATCTTCCTCCTTGTTTTAAATGCCATCATCTGGCCAGAGCATCCATCTTCCTCCTTGTTTTAAATGCCATCATCTGGCCAGATCATCCATCTTCCTCCTTGTTTTAAATGTCATCATCTGGCCAGAGCATCCATCTTCCTCGTTTAAAATGCCATCATCTGGCCAGAGCATCCATCTTCCTCCTTGTTTTAAATGTCATCATCTGGCCAAAGCATCCATCGTTTTCCTTGTTTTAAAATGTCATCATCTGGCCAGATCATCCATCTTCCTCCTTGTTTTAAATGTCATCATCTGGCCAGAGCATCCATCTTCCTCCTTGTTTTAAATGCCATCATCTGGCCAGAGCATCCATCTTCCTCCTTGTTTTAAATGCCATCATCTGGCCAGACCATCCATCTTCCTCCTTGTTTTAAATGCCATCATCTGGCCAGAGCATCCATCTTCCTCCTTGTTTTAAATGCCATCATCTGGCCAGACCATCCATCTTCCTCCTTGTTTTAAATGCCATCATCTGGCCAGAGCATCCATCTTCCTCCTTGTTTAGGTTTTTTGCCATCATGTATGCAGCTTTCGGTATTATTAAGGAATTGTGAATTAACCCGAGTCAGCAGTTTTCTGGGGCGCCTCTCGGCTCTGCCTCAGCAGTGAATCTCATTACATTTACAAGGATGGAGAACAGAATTAATTGGGGGGCTGCGATTGTTAGGACAGGAGCTGGGCAGGGGGCGGGATAAATCAGAACGCAGTCTGACACCTTTATGGGGCTGGAGAGAAAGGGAGAAGGGCTTTACTCTAATAACAGGAGATAGAAACCTAGAGGTACCTACACCACCTCCTCCTCTTCCTCCCCCACCTCCTCCACCTCTTCCTTCTTCTCCCCCACCTCTTCCTCCTCCTCTGCCTCCCCCACCTCTTCCTTCTCCCTCTCCTCTTCCTCCTCCTCCTCTGCCTCCCCCACCTCTTCCTCCTCCTCTGCCTCCCCCACCTCTTCCTCCTCCTCTGCCTCCCCCACCTCTTCCTCCTCTTCCTCCCCCACCTCCTCCACCTCTTCCTTCTTCTCCCCCACCTCTTCCTACTCCTCCACCATCTCTTTCTCCTCCTCCTTCGCCTCCCTCACCTCTTCTTCCTCCTCCTCCTTCCTCCTCCTCGTCCTCCCCCACCTCTTCACGCACAAGCGAGAGTGAGAGAGACCATATTAGAGACTAATATTTCCCTCAGATTACACAGATCCACAAAGAATATTGAAAACAAATCCAATTGTGATAAACTCCCATATCTACTGGGTGAAATACCACAGTGTTCCATCACAGCAGCGACATTTGTGACCTGTTGCCACAAGAAAAGGTCAACCAGTGAAGAACAAACACCATTGTAAATACAACCCATATTTATGTTTATTTATTTTCCATTTTGTACTTTAACTATTTGCCCATCGTTATAACACTACATATGACATTTAACTTGCTTTGGCAATGTAAACATACAGTACCAGTCAAAAGTTTGGACACACCTACTCATTCCAGGGTTTTTCTTTATTTTTACTATTTTCTACATTGTAGAATATTAGTGAAGACATCACAACTATGAAATAACACATATGGAATCATGTAGTAACCAAAAAAGTGTTAAACAAATCTAAATATATTTTAAATTATTCAAAGAAGCCTCCCTTTGCTTTGATGACAGCTTTGCACACTCTTGGCATTCTCTCAACCAGCGTCATGAGGAATGCTTTTCCAACAGTTTTGAAGGAGTTCCCACATATGCTAAGCACTTGTTGGCTGCTTCTCCTTCAATCTGCGGTCCAACTCATCCCAAACCATCTCAATTGGGTTGAGGTCGGGTGATTGTGGAGGCCAGGTCATCTGATGCAGCACCATCACTCTCCTTCTTGGTCAAATAGCCCTTACACGGCCTGGAGGTGTGTTTTGGGTCACTGTCCTGTTTAAAAACAAATGATAGTCCCACTAAGCGCAAACCAGATGGGATGGCGTATCACTGCAGAATGCTGTGGTAGCCATGCTGGTTAAGTGTGCCTTGAATTCTAAATAAATCACAGACAGTGTCACTAGCAAATCACCATCACACCTCCTCCTCCATGCTTCATGGTGGGAACCACACATGCTGAGATCATCCATTCACCTACTCTGCGTCTCACAGCGGTTGGAACCAAAAATCTCAAATTTGGACTCATCAGACCAAAGGACAGATTTCCACCGTTCTAATGTCCATTGCTCGTGTTTCTTGGCCCAAGCAAGTCTCTTCTTCTTATTGGTCTCCTATAGTAGTGGTTTCTTAGCAGCAATTCAACCATGAAGGCTATGAAGGCCTGATTCACACAGTCTCCTCTGAACAGTTGATGTTGAGATATGTCTGTTACTTGAACTCTGTGAAGCATTTATTTGGGCTGCAATTCCTGAGGCTGGTAACTCTAATGAACTTATCCTCTGCAGCAGAGGTAACTCTGGGTCTTTCTTTCCTGTGGCGGTCCTCATGAGAGCCAGTTTCATCATGGCTCTTGATGGTTTTTGCGACTGCACTTGAAGAAACGTTCAAAGTTATTGAAATTTTCCGGATTGACTGACCTTCATGTTTAAAGTAGTGATGGACTGTCGTTTCTCTTTGCTTATTTGAGCTGTTCTTGCCATAATATGGACTTGGTCTTTTACCAAATAGGGCTATCTTCTGTATACCCCCCTACCTTGTCACAACCTTGGCTCAAATGCATTAAGAAGGAAATACATTTCACAAATGAACTTTTAGCAAGGCACACCTGTTAATTGAAATGCATTCCAGGTGACTACCTCATGAAGCTGGTTGAGCTGGTCACCTCACTCCACCTCACCCCATTCCTCTCCTCCCTCTCCCTCCTCTCTCCTCTCTTTTCTCTCCTCTCCCTCCTCTCTCCCTCTCCTCCCTCCTCTCTCCTCTCTTTTCTCTCCTCTCCCTCCTCTCTCTCTCCTTTTCTCTCCTCTCCCTCCTCTCCTCTGTCCTCCCTCTCCTCTTTCCTCTCTTTTCTCTCCTCTCTCCTCTCTTTTCTCTCCTCTCCCTCCTCTCTCTCTCCTTTTCTCTCCTCTCCCTCCTCTTTCTCATCCATTACAATAACCTCTCCAGATGTCTTGTTCCTCTCAAGCAAAACACAAGCGACTCTCGATGGGGCTAGTGTCTGGACAGTAGGCCTAGTTCTCCCCAGCTTGAACTCTCACCCCTTGCCCCCTACGCCACCCCTGCCCCCAAGGCCCCACCCTTGTATAAAAGGCATGGTGACCTCTTGATCTGGGGGGGTTGAAATAGAGGACACCACTGGGTCTCTTCTCATGTTCTCTTTATTGAAAAAATATTCACTTATAACACACAGACCTTATAACACACAGACCTTATAACACACAGACCTTATAACACACACAGATCTTATAACACACACAGATCTTAGAACACACACACAGATCTTAGAACACACACACATCTTATAACACACAGACCTTATAACACACAGACCTTATAACACACACAGACCTTATAACACACACAGATCTTATAACACACACAGATCTTAGAACACACACAGATGTTAGAACACACACAGATGTTAGAACACACACAGATGTTAGAACACACACAGATGTTAGAACACACACAGATGTTAGAACACACACAGATGTTAGAACACACACAGATGTTAGAACGCACAGATCTGCTATAGGGTTGAGTCTGTGTGCTGTAGATATCAGCATTGACCTGAAGCCTCAGCTGTGTTTTCAGTCAGTACACATTCCCATGATTCAGGCTTTTCACAGAGCTTCCCCCCTTGGTGAGAGAGTATGCCACCCCCGAGATGGAGAACGTGTGTGTGTGTGTGTGTGTGTGTGTGTGTGTGTGTGTGTGTGTGTGTGTGTGGTGAACTTTGAGCAGAGATATTTGCAGCTGTCACACTGAAGGAAACAGAGAGAAGCTCACTCAATGACACACACACTGATACACACACACACACACACACACACACACTGTGTGATCCAGTAATGAATCTCGGGTTATCCTCTTGTTGGTCATCAGCACTTTTATTTGTGTTAATCAACCAGTCTCAGTTACCCTCATTATTCACCTTGTTGTCTCAGTTACCCTCATTATTCACCTTGTTGTGTCAGTTACCCTCATTATTCACCTTGTTGTCTCAGTTACCCTCATTATTCACCTTGTTGTCTCAGTTACCCTCATTATTCACCTTTGTCTCAGTTACCCTCATTATTCACCTTGTTGTCTCAGTTACCCTCATTATTCACCTTGTTGTCTCAGTTACCCTCATTATTCACCTTGTTGTCTCAGTTACCCTCATTATTCACCTTGTTGTCTCAGTTACCCTCATTATTCACCTTGTTGTCTCAGTTACCCTCATTATTCACCTTGTTGTCTCAGTTACCCTCATTATTCACCTTGTTGTCTCAGTTACCCTCATTATTCACCTTGTTGTGTGTTAATCCACCAGGCTCAGTTACCCCACCCTCATTATTCACCTTGTTGTCTCAGTTACCCTCATTGTTCACCTTGTTGTGTGTTAATCCACCAGGCTCAGTTACCCCACCCTCATTATTCACCTTGTTGTGTGTTAATCCACCAGGCTCAGTTACCCCACCCTCATTATTCACCTTGTTGTGTGTTAATCCACCAGGCTCAGTTACCCCACCCTCATTATTCACCTTGTTGTGTGTTAATCCACCAGGCTCAGTTACCCCACTCCACTCTCTCTCTCACACACACATTCACCACTGCTGTTACTATTTATTATTGTCCCCCACGGTGAAATCAGGGAGGGGATTGTGGATCTGTCTCTGTACGTTTGTACGTTAGTGACACGCAATATCTCAGACAGCACTGTCCCGATTTTGACAGAAAAACTCTGGTGAATGATGTGTCTTGTCATAGAAACCCAGCATATACAAAATGACCCTGATTGGCCCAAGGCAGGAGCTATACTACTGAACTGAAATGTGTTAGTCCCACACAATATCTCAATGTAGCTGCATCCTGTTTCCTGTTGACTTGGTACTAGGTATTTAAACTGCTATACCACATTCCTAATCAAACCGTATATTCTGTTATCTACATCCTGTTGTCTACATCCTGCTCTAGTATTAGTCCTCATACTGTACATCCTGTTATCTACATCCTGTTATCTACATCCTGTTATCTACATCCTGTTATCTACATCCTGTTCTAGTATTAGTCCTCATACTGTACATCCTGTTATCTACATCCTGTTATCTACATCCTGTTCTAGTATTAGTCCTCAAACTGTATATCCTGTTATCTACATCCTGTTATCTACATCCTGTTCTAGTATTAGTCCTCATACTGTATATCCTGTTATCTACATCCTGTTCTAGTATTAGTCCTCATACTGTATATCCTGTTATCTACATCCTGTTCTAGTATTAGTCCTCAAACTGTATATCCTGTTATCTACATCCTGTTATCTACATCCTGTTCTAGTATTAGTCCTCATACTGTATATTCTGTTATCTACATCCTGTTATCTACATCCTGTTCTAGTATTAGTCCTCATACTGTATATTCTGTTATCTACATCCTGTTATCTACATCCTGTTATCTACATCCTGTTATCTACATCCTGTTCTAGTATTAGTCCTCATACTGTATATCCTGTTATCTACATCCTGTTATCTACATCCTGTTCTAGTATTAGTCCTCATACTGTATATCCTGTTGTCTACATCCTGTTCTAGTATTAGTTCTCATACTGTACATCCTGTTATCTACATCCTGTTCTAGTATTAGTCCTCATACTGTACATCCTGTTATCTACATCCTGTTATCTACATCCTGTTATCTACATCCTGCTCTAGTATTAGTCCTCATACTGTATATTCTGTTATCTACATCCTTGTTAATTTGGGACTTTTCTATTGAGTGTTTGATTCTTGATTGTTATTGTTATTGATGTTGTTATTGATATTGTTATTGTTATTGATATTGTTATTGATATTGTTATTGTTATTGTTATTGCTATTGTTATTGTTATCGATATTTATATTGATATTGTTATTGATATTGTTATTGATATTTATATTGATATTGCTATTGTTATTGTTATTGATATTATTGTTATTGATATTGATATTGTTATTGTTATTGTTAATGATATTGTTATTGATATTGTTATTGATATTGTTATTGATATTGATATTGTTATTGATATTGTTATTGTTATTGTTATTGATATTGTTAATGATATTGTTAATGATATTGTTATTGATATTGTTATTGTTATTGTTATTGATATTGTTAATGATATTGTTAATGATATTATTGTTATCGATATTGTTATTGATATTGTTATTGCTATTGATATTGATATTGATATTGATATTGTTATTGTTATTGATATTGTTAATGATATTGTTAATGATATTATTGTTATCGATATTGTTATTGATATTGTTATTGCTATTGATATTGTTATTGATATTGTTATTGTTATTGATATTGTTAATGATATTGTTATTGATATTATTGATATTGATATTGTTATTGTTATTGATATTGCGCTGCGTTGTTGAGGAGAGTTAGCGAGCAGGCATTTCCACTGTACCGTGTACACGTGACCAATAAACAGTGATTTGATGATGGTGTTTGGTGAGGGAGGGAGAGGCCTGGGAAGCACAGGGTCAGTTAAAGAGAAGGGTCTCTGATAATAAAAAACACTCCTATAAAGACACTTACTGGCTCTAACAGACTTCTGCCAGTCCAAAATAAAGCTGCTTTAAAAACATTCTCAAGCTGGAAAATGGCACGTGTGTGTGTGTGTGTGTGTGTGTGTGTGTGTGTGTGTGTGGGCATGGTGTGTGTGTGGTGTGTGGGCATGGTGTGTGTGTGTGTGTGTGTGGGCATGGTGTGTGTGTGTGTGTGTGGGCATGGTGTGTGTGTGTATTTGTGTGTGTGTGTGGGCATGGTGTGTGTGTGTGGGGGGGGGCATTGTGTGTGTGTGTGGGCATGGTGTGTGTGTGTGTGTGTGTGTACCGCCCACTGCTCACCGTGTGTGTGTGTGTGTGTGTGTGTGTGTGTGTGTGTGTGTGTGTGTGTGTGTGTGTGTGTGTGTGTGTGTGTGTGTGTGTGTGTGTGTGTGTGTGTGTGTGTGTGTGTGTGTGTGTGTGTGTGTGTGTGTATACCTCTGTGTTTCTCTCAGTGATCTGGTCTTTCTCAACACATTGTGTGCGTGCGTGCGCGTGTGTGTGTGTGTGTGTGTATACCTCTGTGTTTCTCTCTCAGTGATCTGGTCTTTCTCAACACATTGTTTGGCTTGGTGTTCTCCCAATGTGAGTTAGTACAGGACAGAACCCAGTTGGCTGTCTCACTGTTGGACAGTAGTGTGTGTGTGTGTGTGTGTGTGTGTGTGTGTGTGTGTGTGTGTGTGTGTGTGTGTGTGTGTGTGTGTGTGTAAACACACAGTACTGAAGGAGTGGAACCACCATTTCTCTGCTGGACCAGGAAGCTGTGAATCAGCTGGCTCTTTGTGGACCAGGAAGCTGTGAATCAGCTGGCTCTTTGTGGACCAGGAAGCTGTGAATCAGCTGGCTCTTTGTGGACCAGGAAGCTGTGAATCAGCTGGCTCTTTGTGGACCAGGAAGCTGTGAATCAGCTGGCTCTTTGTGGACCAGGAAGCTGTGAATCAGCTGGCTCTTTGTGGACCAGGAAGCTGTGAATCAGTTGGCTCTTTGTGGACCAGGAAGCTGTGAAACAGCTGGCTCTTTGTGTTGACCACTTTTCCAACAATTTACACAAAAACTTAGTGTGTATGAAATCTTGGTCTGTTTCTCTGTTTGTCTACAGGCTCTCCCATGGTTGGCTGGTCTATACTGTTATATAGGCCCTACCAAGTCTCTCTGGTCCATAGTTCCTGGTAGGTTCTGGTGTGTATTGTTATATAGTCTGTCTGGTCCATAGTTCCCGGTAGGTTCTGGTGTGTACTGTTATATAGTCTGTCTGGTCCATAGTTCCCGGTAGGTTCTGGTGTGTATTGTTATATAGTCTGTCTGGTCCATAGTTCCTGGTAGGTTCTGGTGTGTATTGTTATATAGTCTGTCTGGTCCATAGTTCCCGGTAGGTTCTGGTGTGTACTGTCCTTAGTTAGTCTATCAGTTATTTAACTGTGCTCTCCTGGTCTCTCATGCTCTCTCTAACCGGCTCTCACAGATGATCTCGGGAAAGAACGATATGTATTCAGGGAAGTTAAAGAACAGCTTTTTATTGATTGGCTGTAAAGGGAAAATGTAGCGCTGCTTACAATAGAAAATTACTTTATACCGTAGTTTTACAATGTTACTTTAAGCTTGGTGGTTTAGAAACAACCCAAACATTACTCAATATGTTGTTTCCCAACAAGATCAGTTTGTTGTCCCCAAAACTCTGTGTATTTGCGTATTGGCAGAGAGTAGGGCGTTCAACTCACTGCTCTAGAATGTAGGGAAATACGGGTCAATTCAACAGGGTTGCTACTAAATGAATGTCTCAACCATTTAGCCTATTGTCCTTATGAATCACATTACAATGACTCATTAGCTTAGTTCTCTACACTATTACAAGTGTTTAATGCTTGTACCTAACAGTGTTGATTAAATATGAACATTAGTTTGTTGTGACCGTTGTTTGTTTAGTCCGCTCAGCTCTTGGTTGTATCTCTTCCATATTTGGGTATTGGGAGGTGGTAACATTTAGGAGGTGTTTTGGGAGCTTCGGACCAGTCAAAATCGACTTGATACCTCGTCAATTTCATCTTCAGATCCATGGTTTTCCTCTAACCAATCAATGTTGAGGGGCTGTTTCTATGGCGATTTTAAAGGGGAAGACTCAGAAATTCACAATGAAACCTTGAACAGATATTTTTCGGGGAGGGTTGATATTGAAATTCTATCTGGTAGATTTGTTAATTAATATATACAGTGCATTCAGAAAGTATTCAGACCCCTTGACATTTTCCACATTTTGTTACATTACAGACTTATCCTAAAATTGATTAAATTGTATTTTTTTCCCTCATCAATCTAGACACAATACCCTGTAATGGCAAAGCAAAACAGGTTTTTATAAATGTTCGCAAATGTATTAAAAATAAAAATCTGATATTTTACAGAAGTATTCAGACCCTTTACTCAGTACTTTGTTGAAGCACCTTTGGCAGCGATTACAGCCTTGAGTCTTCTTGGGTATGACGCTACAAGCTTGGCATACCTGTATTTGGGGAGTTTCTCTCATTCTTCTCTGCAGATCCTCTCAAGCTCTGTCAGGTTGGATGGGGAGCATTGCTGCACAGCTATTTTCAGGTCGTTCCAGAGATGTTCGATCGGGTTCAAGTCCGGACTCTGGCTGGGCTACTCAAGGACACTCAGAGACTTGTCCGAAAGCCACTCCTGCGTTGTCTTGGCTGTGTGCTTAGGGTTGTTGTCCTGTTGGAAGGTGAACCTTCACCCCAGTCTGAGGTCCTGAGCACCCTGGAGCAGGTGTTCATCAAGGATCTCTCTGTACTTTGTTCCATCCATCTTTCCCTCGATCCTGACTAGTCTCCCAGTCCTTGCCGCTGAAAAACATCCCCACAGCATGATTCTGCCACCACCATGCTTCACCGTAGGGATGGTGCCAGGTTTCCTCCAGATGGGACGTTTGGCATTCAGACCAAATTCAATCTTGGTTTCATCAGACCAGAGAATCTTTCTGATGGTCTGAGAGTCCTTTAGGTGCCTTTTGGCAAACTCCAAGCGGGCTGTCATGTGCCTTTTACTGAGGAGTGGGTTCTGTCTGGCAACTCTACTTTAAAGGCCTCATTGGTGGAGTGCTGCAGAGATGGTTGTCATTCTGGAAGATTCTCCCATCTCCACAGAGGAACTCTAGAGCTCTGTCTGAGTGACCATCGGTTTCTTGGTCCAAGGTCCTTCTCCCCCGATTGCTCAGTTTGGCTGGGCGGCCAGCTCTAGGAAGAGTCTTGATGGTTCCAAACTTCTTCCATTTACGAATGATGGAAGCCACTGTGTTCTTTGGAACCTTCAATGCTGCTGACATTTTTTGGTACCCTTCCCCAGATCTGTGCCTCGACACAATCCTGTCTCGGAGCTCTACAGACAATTCCTTCAACCTCATGGCTTGGTTTTTGCTCTGACATGTACTGTCAACTGTGGGACCTTATATAGACAGGTGTGTGCCTTTCCACATCATGTCCAATCAATTGAATTTTCCACAGGTGGACTCCAATCAAGTTGCAGAAACATCTCAAGGATGATGAATGGAAACAGGATGCACCTGAGATCAATTTCGAATCTCATAACAAAGGGTCTGAATACTTATGTAAATATGGTATTTCTGCTTTTTATTTTTTACAAATTTGCACGAAAGAAAATAACTTTTTATTTTGTCATTATGGTGTATCGTGTGTAGATTGCTGAGAAAAAAACTAGATTTAATGAATGTTAGGATAAGGCTGTAATGTAACAAAATGTGGAAAAAGTCAGGGGGTCTGGATACGTTCTGAAGCCACTGTATATATACTGTTTTGTATTCCTCGGATTTAATTTAAAATAAGCCCATGTTATCACACAGAAACCTGCAGCCACCAGCTAGCTTGTCAGTTGACGTTTGAAGTTAGCGCCATTCTGGCCGTGGAGCAGTGACCGAGTTCTATTGAGCAGTGACTGAGTTCTATTGAGCAGTGACTGAGTTCTATTGAGCAGTGACTGAGTTCTATTGAGCAGTGACCGAGTTCTATTGAGCAGTGACCGAGTTCTATTGAGCAGTGACCAAGTTCTATTGAGCAGTGACCGAGTTCTATTGAGCAGTGACCGAGTTCTATTGAGCAGTGACCGAGTTCTATTGAGCAGTGACCGAGTTCTATTGAGCAGTGACCGAGTTCTATTGAGCAGTGACCGAGTTCTATTGAGCAGTGACCGAGTTCTATTGAGCAGTGACCGAGTTCTATTGAGCAGTGACCGAGTTCTATTGAGCAGTGACCACTTTTTGATCTTGGCCGTAATGACTTTCTCTTCACTCGAATCATCTTAAATGATCTGAGTAAATCGTCTAAGTTTTAAACTATATATATGGTAGAGACACCAGGTTCTCTATAGGACCTGCCTGGGGATGCAGGGATGCAGGATAGAGAGAGGGATGCAGGATAGAGAGAGGGATGCAGGAAGGAGGGAGGGATGCAGGAAGGAGGGAGGGATGCAGGAAGGAGGGAGGGATGCAGGAAGGAGGGAGGGATGCAGGAAGGAGGGAGAGATGCAGGAAGGAGGGAGAGATGCAGGGAGAGAAGGATGCAGGGAGAGGGATGTAGGAGGGAGGGATGGAGGGTTGCAGGATTGAGAGGGAGAGGGATGCAGGAAGGAGGGAGAGATGCAGGAAGGAGGGAGGGATGCAGGAAGGAGGGGGATGTAGGGAGAGAAGGATGCAGGGAGAGAGGGATGTAGGAGGGAGGGATGGAGGGATGCATGATGGAGGGATGTAGGGTTGCAGGATTGAGAGGGAGAGGGATGCAGGAAGGAGGGAGAGAGGGATGCAGGAGGGAGGGAAGGAGGGATGTAGGGAGAGAGGGATGCAGGATGGAGGGATGCAGGATTGAGGGAGAGAGGGATGCAGGATGGAGGGAAGGAGCGATGCAGGAAGGAGGGATGCAGGATTGAGGGAGAGAGGGATGCAGGATGGAGGGAGAGAGGGATGCAGGAGAAGGGGAAGATGCAGGATGGAGGGAGAGAGGGGTGCAGGAGAAGGGGAAGATGCAGGATGGAGGGAGAGAGGGGTGCAGCAGGGAGGGATGCAGGAGGGAGGGAGAGGGATGCAGGAGGGAGGGAGGGATGTAGGAGGGAGGGAAGGAGGGATGTAGGGAGAGAGGGATGCAGGATGGAGGGATGCAGGATGGAGGGATGCAGGATGGAGGGATGCAGGATGGAGGGATGCAGGAGGGAGGGAAGGAGGGGAGAGAGGGATGCAGGAGGGAGGGAGAGAGTGATGCAGGAGAGATGCAGGAAGGAGGGATGCATGATGGAGGGATGCAGGATGGATGGAGAGAGGGATGTAGGAAGGATGCAGGATGGAGAGAGAGAGGGATGCAGGAATAGAGGGATGCAGGAATAGAGGGATGCAGGAATAGAGGGATGCAGGAATAGAGGGATGCAGGAATAGAGGGATGCAGGAATAGAGGGATGCAGGAATAGAGGGATGCAGGGAGGGAGGGAAGGAGGGGCAGTTCAATGAGAGTGGCATGACTCTTCGGGGTTCCAAACAAAGGGACTTTTCTGACTGAGGGCTGGGTGTGTTACAGTGGGCCCTTTACTGCTGGTGTGTTACAGTGGGCCCTTTACTGCTGGGTGTGTTACAGTGGGCCCTTTACTGCTGGGTGTGTTACAGTGGGCCCTTTACTGCTGGGTGTGTTACAGTGGGCCCTTTACTGCTGGGTGTGTTACAGTGGGCCCTTTACTGCTGGGTGTGTTACAGTGGGCCCTTTACTGCTGGGCGTGTTACAGTGGGCCCTTTACTGCTGGGTGTGTTACAGTGGGCCCTTTACTGCTGGGCGTGTTACAGTGGGCCCTTTACTGCTGGGCGTGTTACAGTGGGCCCTTTACTGCTGGGCGTGTTACAGTGGGCCCTTTACTGCTGGGCGTGTTACAGTGGGCCCTTTACTGCTGGGCGTGTACAGTGGGCCCTTACTGTGGGCGTGTTACAGTGGCCCTTTACTGCTGGGCGTGTTACAGTGGGCCCTTTACTGCTGGGCGTGTTACAGTGGGCCCTTTACTGCTGGGCGTGTTACAGGGGCCCTTTACTGCTGGGCGTGTTACAGTGGGCCCTTTACTGCTGGGCGTGTGTACAGTGGGCCCTTACTGCTGGGCGTGTTACAAGTGGGCCCTTTACTGCCTGGGGCGGTTTACAGTGGGCCCTTTACTGCCTGGGCGTGTTACAGTGGGCCCTTTACTGCTGGGCGTGTTACAGTGGGCCCTTACTGCTGGGCGTGTTACAGTGGGCCCTTTACTGCTGGGCGTGTTACAGTGGGCCCTTTACTGCTGGGCGTGTTACAGTGGGCCCTTTACTGCTGGGCGTGTTACAGTGGGCCCTTTACTGCTGGGCGTGTTACAGTGGGCCCTTTACTGCTGGGCGTGGTTACAGTGGGCCCCTTTACTGCTGGGCGTGTTACAGTGGGCCCTTTACTGCTGGGCGTTGTTACAGTGGGCCCTTTACTGCTGGGCGTGTTACAGTGGGCCCTTACTGCTGGGCGTGTTACAGTGGGCCCTTTACTGCTGGGCGTGTTACAGTGGGCCCTTTACTGCTGGGGGTTTTACAGTGGGCCCTTTACTTGCTGGGCGTGTTACAGTGGGCCCTTTTACTGCTGGGGTGTTACAGTGGGCCCTTTACTGCTGGGCGTGTTACGTGGGCCCTTTACTGCTGGGCGTGTTACAGTGGGCCCTTTATGCTGGGCGTGTTACAGTGGGCCCTTTACTGCTGGGCGTTGTACAGTGGGCCCTTTTACTGCTGGGCGGTTCCAGTGGGCCCTTTACTGCCTGGCGTGTTACAGTGGGCCCTTTACTGCTGGGCGTGTTACAGTGGGCCCTTTACTGAGGGCGTGTTACAGTGGGCCCTTTACTGCTGGGCGTGTTACAGTGGGCCCTTTACTGCTGGGCGGTGTTACAGTGGGCCCTTTACTGCTGGGCGTGTTACAGTGGGCCCTTTACTGCTGGGCGTGTTACAGTGGCCCTTTACTGCTGGGCGTGTTACAGTGGGCCCTTTACTGCTGGGCGTGTTACAGGGGCCCTTTACTGCTGGGCGTGTTACAGTGGGCCCTTTACTGCTGGGCGTGTTACAGTGGGCCCTTTACTGCTGGGCGTGTTACAGTGGGCCCTTTACTGCTGGGCGTGTTACAGTGGGCCCTTTACTGCTGGGCGTGTTACAGTGGGCCTTTACTGCTGGGCGTGTTACAGTGGGCCCTTTATGCTGGGCGTGTTACAGTGGGCCCTTTACTGCTGGGCGTGTTACAGTGGGCCCTTTACTGCTGGGCGTGTTACAGTGGGCCCTTTACTGCTGGGCGTGTACGTGGGCCCTTTACTGCTGGGCGTGTTACAGTGGGCCCTTTACTGCTGGGCGTGTTACAGTGGGCCCTTTACTGCTGGGCGTGTTACAGTGGGCCCTTTACTGCTGGGCGTGTTACAGTGGCCCTTTACTGCTGGGCGTGTTACAGTGGCCCTTTACTGCTGGGCGTGTTACAGTGGGCCCTTTACTGACTGGGCGTGTTACAGTGGGCCCTTTACTGCTGGGCGTTGTTACAGTGGGCCCTTTACTGCTGGGCGTGTTACAGTGGGCCCTTTACTGCTGGGCGTGTTACAGTGGGCCCTTTACTGCTGGGCGTGTTACAGTGGGCCCTTACTGCTGGCGTGTTACAGGTGGGCCCTTTACTGCTGGGCGTGTTACAGTGGGGCCCTTTACTGCTGGGCGTGTTACAGTGGGCCCTTTACTGCTGGGCGTGTTACAGTGGGCCCTTTACTGCTGGGCGTGTTACAGTGGGCCCTTTACTGCTGGGCGTGTTACAGGGGCCCTTTACTGCTGGGCGTGTTACAGTGGGCCCTTTACTGCTGGGCGTGTTACAGTGGGCCCTTTACTGCTGGGCGTGTTACAGTGGGGCCTTTACTGCTGGGCGTGTTACAGTGGGCCCTTTACTGCTGGGCGTGTTACAGTGGGCCCTTTACTGCTGGGAGTGTACAGTGGGCCCTTTACTGCTGGGCGTGTTACAGTGGGCCCTTTACTGCTGGGCGTGTTACAGTGGGCCCTTTACTGCTGGGCGTGTTACAGTGGGCCCTTTACTGCTGGGCGTGTTACAGTGGGCCCTTTACTGCTGGGCGTGTTACAGTGGGCCCTTTTACTGCTGGGCGTGTTACAGTGGGCCCTTTACTGCTGGGCGTGTTACAGTGGGCCCTTTACTGCTGGGCGTGTTACAGTGGGCCCTTTACTGCTGGGCGTGTTACAGTGGGCCCTTTACTGCTGGGCGTGTTACAGTGGGCCCTTTACTGCTGGGCGTGTTACAGTGGGCCCTTTACTGCTGGGCGTGTTACAGTGGCCCTTTACTGCTGGGCGTGTTACAGTGGGCCCTTTACTGCTGGGCGTGTTACAGTGGGCCCTTTACTGCTGGGGCGTGTTACAGTGGGCCCTTACTGCTGGGCGTGTTACAGTGGGCCCTTTACTGCTGGGCGTGTTACAGTGGGCCCTTTACTGCTGGGCGGTTACAGTGGGCCCTTTACTGCTGGGCGTGTTACAGTGGGCCCTTTACGCTGGGCGTGTTACAGTGGGCCCTTTACTGCTGGGCGGTGTTACAGTGGGCCCTTTTACTGCTGGGCGTGTTACAGTGGGCCCTTTACTGCTGGGCGTGTTACAGTGGGCCCTTTACTGCTGGGCGTGTTTACAGTGGGCCCTTACTGCTGGGCGTGTTACAGTGGGCCCTTTACTGCTGGGCGTGTTACAGTGGGCCCTTTACTGCGGGGCGTGTTTACAGTGGGCCCTTTACTGCTGGGCGTGTTACAGTGGGCCCTTTACTGCTGGGCGTGTTACAGTGGGCCCTTTACTGCTGGGCGTGTACAGTGGGCCCTTTACTGCTGGGCGTGTTACAGTGGGCCCTTACTGCTGGGCGTGTTGTTACAGTGGGCCCTTTACTGCTGGGCGTGTTACAGTGGGCCCTTTACTGCTGGCGTTGTACAGTGGGCCTTTACTGCTGGGCGTGTTACAGTGGGCCCCTTTACTGCTGGGCTGGTTACAGTGGGCCCTTTACTGCTGGGCGTGTTACAGTGGGCCCTTTATCTGCTGGGCGTGTTACAGTGGGCCCTTTACTGCTGGGCGTGTTACAGTGGGCCCTTTACTGCTGGGCGTGTTACAGTGGGCCCTTTACCTTGCTGGGCGTGTTACAGTGGGCCCTTACTGCTGGGCGTGTTACAGTGGGCCCTTTACTGCTGGGCGTGTTACAGTGGGCCCCTTTACTGCTGGGCGTGTTACAGTGGGCCCTTTACTGCTGGGCGTGTTACAGTGGGCCCTTTACTGCTGGGCGTGTTACAGTGGGCCCTTTACTGCTGGGCGTGTTACAGTGGGCCCTTTACTGCTGGGCGTGTTACAGTGGGCCCTTTACTGCTGGGAGTGTTACAGTGGGCCCTTTACTGCTGGGCGTGTTACAGTGGGCCCTTTACTGCTGGGCGTGTTACAGTGGGGCCCTTTACTGCTGGGCGTGTTACAGTGGGCCTTTACTGCTGGGCGTGTTACAGTGGGCCTTTACTGCTGGCGTGTTACAGTGGGCCCTTTACTGCTGGGCGTGTTACAGTGGGCCTTTACTGCTGGGCGTGTTACAGTGGGCGACTTACTGCTGGGCCGTGTTACAGTGGGCCCTTTACTGCTGGCGTGTTACAAGTGGGCCCTTTACTGCTGGGCTGTGTTACAGTGGCCCTTTTGCTGGGCGTTGTTACAGTGGGCCCTTTACTGCTGGGTGTGTTACAGTGGGCCCTTTACTGCTGGGCGTGTTACAGTGGGCCCTTTACTGCTGGGCGTGTTACAGTGGGCCCTTTACTGCTGGGCGTGTTACAGTGGGCCCTTTACTGCTGGGTGTGTTACAGTGGGCCCTTTACTGCTGGGTGTCCTCACTCACCCTCCTGTTACCCTCTTTGCCTTGGCACTGCGCTGTGTGTGTGTGTGTGTGTGTGTGTGTGTGTGTGTGTGTGTGTGTGTTTTAGCCCAGCTCTGACTAATTTACCACATAGCAGGAAGTCACCCAGCTCAGTACAGTAGAACATGGACAGCATGGTTCTAATGGTCTCCAGAGGAACAACATGGTTCTAATGGTCTCCAGAGGAACAACATGGTTCTAATGGTCTCCAGAAGAACAGCATGGTTCTAATGGTCTCCAGAGAAACAGCATGGTTCTGATGGTCTCCAGAGAAACAGCATGGTTCTGATGGTCTCCAGAGGAACAGCATGGTTCTAATGGTCTCCAGAGAAACAGCATGGTTCTGATGGTCTCCAGAGGAACAACATGGTTCTAATGGTCTCCAGAGGAACAACATGGTTCTGATGGTCTCCAGAGGAACAACATGGTTCTAATGGTCTCCAGAGGAACAGCATGGTTCTGATGGTCTCCAGAGGAACAGCATGGTTCTAATGGTCTCCAGAGGAACAGCATGGTTCTAATGGTCTCCAGAGAAACAGCATGGTTCTGATGGTCTCCAGAAGAACAGCATGGTTCTAATGGTCTCCAGAGAAACAGCATGGTTCTGATGGACTCCAGAGGAACAACATAGTTCTAATGGTCTCCAGAGAAACAACGAAGGGTTTTTGAGTCAAAGGAACAACAATTGAGACGGTTAGTAAACAAACAAGCGTGTTTTGGAGGAGAGAGCGTTGTTGTTGTTGTTTAGCTGACAGGGTATTGAGGTATTTCTCTATGGGAGTGTTACTCTGCTACAGGGCAGGTATCAGTGAGGGGTGAAGGAGTCCTTCTTTAGCTCATTCTGAGGCAGTGAAAGGTTGTAGTGATATGAATCCGCTGGGAGAAACATGGAGGTGATACTGTATATCTCAGTAGAGAAAGAAAGGTCCCTGCTTTCACAACTGAGAGGAAGAATATAGTGTTAGAGACAGCGTATCTTTATGAATACCATCAGTTACAGAGACACACAGCTTTTCATTATGAATACCATCAGTTACAGAGACACACAGCTTTTCATTATGAATACCATCAGTTACAGAGACACACAGATTTTCATTATGAATACCATCAGTTACAGAGACACACAGATTTTCATTATGAATACCATCAGTTACATAGACACACAGCTTTTCATTATGAATACCATCAGTTACAGAGACACACAGATTTTCATTATGAATACCATCAGTTACATAGACACACAGCTTTTCATTATGAATACCATCAGTTACAGAAACACAGCTTTTCTTTATGAATACCATCAGTTCCAGAAACACACAGCTTTTCTTTATGAATACCATCAGTTACAGAGACACACAGCTTTTCTTTATGAATACCATCACTTACAGAGACACACAGCTTTTCTTTATGAATACCATCAGTTACAGAGACACACAGCTTTTCTTTATGAATACATTCAGTTACAGAGACACACAGCTTTTCATTATGAATACCATCAGTTACAGAGACACACAGCTTTTCTTTATGAATACCATCAGTTACAGAGACACACAGCTTTTCTTTATGAATACCTTCAGTTACAGAGACACACAGCTTTTCATTGTGAATACCATCAGTTACAGAAACACACAGCTTTTCTTTATGAATACCGTCAGTTACAGAGACACACAGCTTTTCTTTATGGATACCATCAGTTACAGAAACACACAGCTTTTCTTTATGAATACCTTCAGTTACAGAGACACACAGCTTTTCTTTATGAATACCATCAGTTACAGAGACACACAGCTTTTATTTATGGTTACCATCAGTTACAGAGACACACAGCTTTTCTTTATGAATACCATCAGTTACAGAGACACACAGCTTTTCTTTATGGATACCGTCAGTTACAGAAACACACAGCTTTTCATTATGAATACCATCAGTTACAGAGACACACAGCTTTTCTTTATGGATACCATCAGTTAAAGAAACACACAGCTTTTCTTTATGAATACCTTCAGTTACAGAGACACACAGCTTTTCTTTATGAATACCATCAGTTACAGAGACACACAGCTTTTCTTTATGGACACCATCAGTTACAGAGACACACAGCTTTTCTTTATGAATACCATCAGTTACATAGACACACAGCTTTTCATTATGAATACCATCAGTTACAGAAACACAGCTTTTCTTTATGAATACCATCAGTTCCAGAAACACACAGCTTTTCTTTATGAATACCATCAGTTACAGAGACACACAGCTTTTCTTTATGAATACCATCACTTACAGAGACACACAGCTTTTCTTTATGAATACCATCAGTTACAGAGACACACAGCTTTTCTTTATGAATACCTTCAGTTACAGAGACACACAGCTTTTCATTATGAATACCATCAGTTACAGAGACACACAGCTTTTCTTTATGAATACCATCAGTTACAGAGACACACAGCTTTTCTTTATGAATACCTTCAGTTACAGAGACACACAGCTTTTCATTGTGAATACCATCAGTTACAGAAACACACAGCTTTT
This sequence comes from Salmo trutta, assembly GCF_901001165.1. NCBI lineage: Eukaryota > Metazoa > Chordata > Actinopteri > Salmoniformes > Salmonidae > Salmo > Salmo trutta. The sequence continues at coordinate 22,503 of NW_021822693.1, forward strand.
CTTTATGAATACCGTCAGTTACAGAGACACACAGCTTTTCTTTATGGATACCATCAGTTACAGAAACACACAGCTTTTCTTTATGAATACCTTCAGTTACAGAGACACACAGCTTTTCTTTATGAATACCATCAGTTACAGAGACACACAGCTTTTATTTATGGATACCATCAGTTACAGAGACACACAGCTTTTCTTTATGAATACCATCAGTTACAGAGACACACAGCTTTTCTTTATGGATACCGTCAGTTACAGAAACACACAGCTTTTCATTATGAATACCATCAGTTACAGAGACACACAGCTTTTCTTTATGGACACCATCAGTTACAGAGACACACAGCTTTTCTTTATGAATACCATCAGTTACAGAGACACACAGCTTTTCTTTATGGATACCGTCAGTTACAGAAACACACAGCTTTTCATTATGAATACCATCAGTTACAGAGACACACAGCTTTTCTTTATGAATACCATCAGTTACAGAGACACACAGCTTTTCTTTATGGATACCATCAGTTACAGAAACACACAGCTTTTCTTTATGAATACCTTCAGTTACAGAGACACACAGCTTTTCTTTATGAATACCATCAGTTACAGAGACACACAGCTTTTTTTTATGGATACCATCAGTTACAGAGACACACAGCTTTTCATTATGAATACCATCAGTTACAGAGACACACAGCTTTTCTTTATGAATACCGTCAGTTACAGAGACACAAAGCTTTTCTTTATGAATACCATCCCAGATGAACATCTGATCAGTAGATTGCTGTTCACTTTTGATAGGGATTACTATGGTAACCAGTAAATGGTATATAGCATGGACCAGTTTCTCGGACACAGAAGAAATAAACTTTTTTAGTCTCGTTCTAGACTTAATCTGTGTCCAGGAAACTGGCCACACAGATTTTACCTTGAGACATTTAGACATTTGGGATAATATTTTCCCCGAATAACTGGAAGCTCACCAGATATGAAATGGTATTCAGTAAACAGCATATGTTTCGCCATTTATATATTTCCTCTTGGAATATCTTGATGTCCAACAGTGTGAAAGCAGAACAGAAGTCACCCCTTCAGCAACATGATGCCCAAGGCACCACAGGACACTCCTCTCCAGCACACACACACACACACACACACACACACACACCCGAGGCACAGCAGCCTATTCCACTCCCCCACCACCACAGGAAATAGTTCACTTAGGGTAGTGTCCTAAAATGGGACCCTATTCCCTATATAGTGCACTACTTTTGACTATGACCTATAGGGCTCTGGTCAGTAGTAGTGTACTATGTAGGGAATAGGGTGCCGTTTGGGTTAAAACGTAGAAACAGACTCCTTAGGCTCAATGTCAGGATATTAATCATTGATTTACTGAATTAGTTCACAAACTATAACTGTGTGTTTCAGGGAGAGGGTTTCTCCCCCAAATGATGGGGGGAGGTCGTTCTGTTTGGGTGTGTGTGTGTGTGTGTGTGTGTGTGTGTTAGATGCTGCACAGCAAGCCGGTGCCGTGACCTTTTTAAATTATTCACTCTCACCAACTACTGTAGTCCACACACACACACACACACACACACACACACTTTTATCTCTGTGAGTCAGTCTTCTACACTGTCATTGCTTCTATCTCATCCTCCCAAAGATCTGCTTTACTCTCCTTTACAAACGTCAATTTATTGTGTTTTAATCCTTCTGATTCCAGTCGTCTGAGGTCAGGGGTCACCAGCTCATTCCAGTCTTTTGTAATTGTTACCATTAATGGATCTGTGACAGTGAGAGATCCTCTTCTGTGTGTATGTATCACTCCTCCCTCCTATGGCGTAGCAACACATCCTAATAAAGTCTGTAATCAGTCTAGTAATTAGACCCTGACGGACGTCTCTATATCAGCTAAACAAAACAAATTATACTCTTATTAAAGAAGAGCGTATTAATCACTTGGAAGGCAGTTATGTTACTCTCTGTCTCTTTCTTCTCTCTCGGCCCCCCCTCTCTTTCTCTCTCTCTCTCTCTCTCTCTCTCTCTCTCTCTCTCTCTGCCCCCCCCCCTCTCTCTCTCTCTCTCTCTCTCTCTCTCTCTCTGCCCCCCTCTCTTTCTCTCTCTCTCTCTCTCTCTCTGCCCCCCTCTCTCTCTCTCTCTCCCCTCCTCCTCTCTCTCTCTCTCTCTCCCCTCCTCTCTCTCTCTCTCTCTCCCCTCCCTCTCTCTCTCTCTCTCTGCCCCCTCTCTCTCCCCTCCTCTCTCTCTCTCCCCCCTCCTCTCTCTCTGTCTCTGTTCCAGTGGAGGGAGAGAAGATGGATTAAACTACAGCCAGGTTATCTCAGTTGTTCATCATATTACAAGATGTTTTAGTAAATTAATTCAGTTTTCCTTTGTTTTGTCTCACCCTGCAGGTCAAAGTGTTGTGTTGTCTAGGTGGAGACGGACCATACAGCAGCTAGGGGGTGTATGTCTCACCCTGCAGGTCAAAGTGTTATCTAGGTGGAGACGGACCATACAGCAGCTAGGGGGTGTATGTCTCACCCTGCAGGTCAAAGTGTTGTGTTATCTAGGTGGAGACGGACCATACAGCAGCTAGGGGGTGTATGTCTCACCCTGCAGGTCAAAGTGTTATCTAGGTGGAGACAGACCATACAGCAGCTAGGGGGTGTATGTCTCACCCTGCAGGTCAAAGTGTTGTGTTATCTAGGTGGAGACAGACCATACAGCAGCTAGGGGGTGTATGTCTCACCCTGCAGGTCAAAGTGTTGTGTTATCTAGGTGGAGACAGACCATACAGCAGCTAGGGGGTGTATGTCTCACCCTGCAGGTCAAAGTGTTGTCTAGGTGGAGACAGACCATACAGCAGCTAGGGGGTGTATGTCTCACCCTGCAGGTCAAAGTGTTGTCTAGGTGGAGACGGACCATACAGCAGCTAGATAGACTTCTAGATATTATAGTTAATGTAGTCTCACATTGCCACGTCTACTCTCCGGAACGGAGTACCGGCACATGGAATGTTCTACTCTCCGGAACGGAGTACCAGCACATGGAATGTTCTACTCTCCGGAACGGAGTCTCAGCACATGGAATGTTCTACTCTCCGGAACGGAGTCTCAGCACATGGAATGTTCTACTCTCCGGAACGGAGTACCAGCACATGGAATGTTCTACTCTCCGGAACGGAGTCTCGGCACATGGAATGTTCTACTCTCCGGAACGGAGTACCGGCACATGGAATGTTCTACTCTCCGGAACGGAGTCTCGGCACATGGAATGTTCTACTCTCCGGAACGGAGTCTCGGCACATGGAATGTTCTACTCTCCGGAACGGAGTCTCAGCACATGGAATGTTCTACTCTCCGGAACGGAGTCTCAGCACATGGAATGTTCTACTCTCCGGAACGGAGTCTCAGCACATGGAATGTTCTACTCTCCGGAACGGAGTCTCGGCACATGGAATGTTCTACTCTCCGGAACGGAGTACCAGCACATGGAATGTTCTACTCTCCGGAACGGAGTCTCGGCACATGGAATGTTCTACTCTCCGGAACGGAGTCTCAGCACATGGAATGTTCTACTCTCCGGAACGGAGTCTCAGCACATGGAATGTTCTACTCTCCGGAACGGAGTCTCAGCACATGGAATGTTCTACTCTCTGGAACGGAGTCTCAGCACATGGAATGTTCTACTCTCTGGAACGGAGTACCAGCACATGGAATGTTCTACTCTCCGGAACGGAGTCTCAGCACATGGAATGTTCTACTCTCCGGAACGGAGTCTCAGCACATGGAATGTTCTACTCTCCGGAACGGAGTCTCAGCACATGGAATGTTCTACTCTCCGGAACGGAGTCTCAGCACATGGAATGTTCTACTCTCCGGAACGGAGTACCAGCACATGGAATGTTCTACTCTCCGGAACGGAGTCTCAGCACATGGAATGTTCTACTCTCCGGAACGGAGTCTCGGCACATGGAATGTTCTACTCTCCGGAACGGAGTCTCAGCACATGGAATGTTCTACTCTCCGGAACGGAGTACCAGCACATGGAATGTTCTACTCTCCGGAACGGAGTACCGGCACATGGAATGTTCTACTCTCCGGAACGGAGTACCAGCACATGGAATGTTCTACTCTCCGGAACGGAGTCTCAGCACATGGAATGTTCTACTCTCCGGAACGGAGTACCAGCACATGGAATGTTCTACTCACCGGAACGGAGTACCAGTACATGGAATGTTCTACTCTCCGGAACGGAGTACCAGCACATGGAATGTTCTACTCTCCGGAACGGAGTACCAGTACATGGAATGTTCTACTCTCCGGAACGGAGTACCAGCATATGGAATGTTCTACTCTCCGGAACGGAGTCTCAGCACATGGAATGTTCTACTCTCCGGAACGGAGTCTCGGCACATGGAATGTTCTACTCTCCGGAACGGAGTCTCGGCACATGGAATGTTCTACTCACCGGAACAGAGTCTCGGCACATGGAATGTTCTACTCTCCGGAACGGAGTCTCGGCACATGGAATATTCTACTCTCCGGAACGGAGTCTCGGCACATGGAATGTTCTACTCTCCGGAACGGAGTCTCGGCACATGGAATGTTCTACTCTCCGGAACGGAGTCTCGGCACATGGAATGTTCTACTCTCCGGGACGGAGTACCAGCACATGGAATGTTCTACTCTCCGGAACGGAGTCTCGGCACATGGAATGTTCTACTCTCCGGAACGGAGTACCAGTACATGGAATGTTCTACTCTCCGGAACGGAGTACCAGCACATGGAATGTTCTACTCACCGGAACGGAGTCTCGGCACATGGAATGTTCTACTCACCGGAACGGAGTCTCGGCACATGGAATGTTCTACTGGCACTTATTTCAGTCCACGTCAAGCACTGAATTAACGTGAGAAAGCCAGCCAGGAAAGCAAGGTTCTATTCATTGTATAGTACAGTCAACGAGTTTAAAACAGTTCATGTGGGTGTCACTCATAACTGGGAACAGTCTGTTTTGTTATACTGCTGAAACTGAGGATGGGAACAGTCTGTTTTGTTATACTGCTGAAACAGGATGGGAACAGTCTGTTTTGTTATACTGCTGAAACAGGATGGGAACAGTCTGTTTAGTTATACCGCTGAAACTTTAAACTGCACATTTAGCTGTTGCTCATTGTTATACATGAAACATGAAGACTTTCTTCCGGAACGAAACAATGTGCTTAACGGAATCTGCCTGAAAACCTGCCGACCCGAAAACCGCTAGCAAACTTACCAAAACTACTCAGCTCTTTCCTGATTTGATCATCCGTAATAAACGGAGGTAAATTTGCGACTACCACCCTGGTCGAAGGAGTTGAGAGAGGTGAAACTGGCACCAACACACCCCTTACAAATATTCCACTAGCAATCAGCCTACCCACCAAATGTTCTCTTTTCATGAACACAACCACAGTTTTGTTCATTCTGGAAGCAGAATGTATAAATTCAGCTCCTACCTGTTCACCGACCACGAGCAGAACCTCCTCCACCTTAACTCCATTCTCAGGAACACACCTGAATCCATGCCGTATCGACAGCGTTTCCTCCACCTTAACTCCATTCTCAGGAACACACCTGAATCCATGTCGTATCGACAGCGTCTCCTCCACCTTAACTCCATTCTCAGGAACACACCTGAATCCATGTCGTATCGACAGCGTGTCCTCCACCTTAACTCCATTCTCAGGAACACACCTGAATCCATGCCGTATCGACAGCGTCTCCTCCACCTTAACTCCATTCTCAGGAACACACCTGAATCCATGCCGTATCGACAGCCTTTCCTCCACCTTAACTCCATTCTCAGGAACACACCTGAATCCATGTCGTATCGACAGCGTTTCCTCCACCTTAACTCCATTCTCAGGAACACACCTGAATCCATGTCGTATCGACAGCGTCTCCTCCACCTTAACTCCATTCTCAGGAACACACCTGAATCCATGTCGTATCGACAGCGTCTCCTCCACCTTAACTCCATTCTGAGGAACACACCTGGATCCATGTCGTATCGACAGCGTCTCCTCCACCTTAACTCCATTCTCAGGAACACACCTGAATCCATGCCGTATCGACAGCATCTCCTCCACCTTAACTCCATTCTCAGGAACACACCTGGATCCATGTCGTATCGACAGCGTCTCCTCCACCTTAACTCCATTCTCAGGAACACACCTGGATCCATGTCGTATCGACAGCGTCTCCTCCACCTTAACTCCATTCTCAGGAACACACCTGAATCCATGCCGTATTGACAGCGTCTCCTCCACCTTAACTCCATTCTCAGGAACACACCTGAATCCATGTCGTATCGACAGCGTCTCCTCCACCTTAACTCCATTCTCAGGAACACACCTGAATCCATGTCGTATCGACAGCATCTCCTCCACCTTAACTCCATTCTCAGGAACACACCTGAATCCATGTCGTATCGACAGCGTTTCCTCCACCTTAACTCCATTCTCAGGAACACACCTGAATCCATGTCGTATCGACAGCGTCTCCTCCACCTTAACTCCATTCTCAGGAACACACCTGGATCCATGTCGTATCGACAGCGTCTCCTCCACCTTAACTCCATTCTCAGGAACACACCTGGATCCATGTCGTATCGACAGCGTCTCCTCCACCTTAACTCCATTCTCAGGAACACACCTGAATCCATGCCGTATCGACAGCGTCTCCTCCACCTTAACTCCATTCTCAGGAACACACCTGAATCCATGTCGTATCGACAGCGTCTCCTCCACCTTAACTCCATTCTCAGGAACACACCTGAATCCATGTCGTATCGACAGCATCTCCTCCACCTTAACTCCATTCTCAGGAACACACCTGAATCCATGTCGTATCGACAGCGTCTCCTCCACCTTAACTCCATTCTCAGGAACACACCTGAATCCATGCCGTATCGACAGCGTCTCCTCCACCTTAACTCCATTCTCAGGAACACACCTGAATCCATGCCGTATCGACAGCGTCTCCTCCACCTTAACTCCATTCTCAGGAACACACCTGAATCCATGTCGTATCGACAGCGTTTCCTCCACCTTAACTCCATTCTCAGGAACACACCTGGATCCACGCCGTATCGACAGCGTCTCCTTCACCTTAACTCCATTCTCAGGAACACACCTGAATCCATGTCGTATCGACAGCGTCTCCTCCACCTTAACTCCATTCTCAGGAACACACCTGGATCCATGTCGTATCGACAGCGTCTCCTCCACCTTAACTCCATTCTCAGGAACACACCTGGATCCATGTCGTATCGACAGCGTCTCCTCCGCGCTTGGCTGAGAAGCCATCCCGCACACCACACCTTCCAAACCCCAGGAAACTAAAACTCTGTCCTCTACCACTCTAACTTTGAAACAAAACCTGTGGATACAGCTAAAACAAATAGTGCATTAACCCTCCACCGTAGAAAAATGCCGAGGACTGAGTCAAGAAAATAAGTTAGGACAGAGCCATGCACACCAAACACTCAAACACCACAGCTCTGAGGAAGAGAAACATCTGTGAGGCAGCCGGACACAGACGTTCAGTTAATGTAGGAATCCATATCTGTGATGGGCTGTCTGGCTCTCTGTCTCTGTGATAGGCTGTCTCTCTCTCTCTCTGTCTCTGTGATAGGCTGTCTCTCTCTCTCTCTGTCTCTGTGATAGGCTGTCTCTCTCTCTCTGTCTCTGTGATGGGCTGTCTGGCTCTCTGTCTCTGTGATGGGCTGTCTGGCTCTCTGTCTCTGTGATGGGCTGTCTCTCTCTCTCTGTCTCTGTGATGGGCTGTCTGGCTCTCTGTCTCTGTGATGGGCTGTCTCTCTCTCTGTCTCTGGGATAGGCTGTCTCTCTCTCTGTCTCTGTGATAGGCTGTCTGGCTCTCTGTCTCTGTGATAGGCTGTCTCTCTCTCTCTGTCTCTGTGATAGGCTGTCTCTCTCTCTCTCTGTCTCTGTGATAGGCTGTCTCTCTCTCTCTCTCTGTCTCTGTGATAGGCTGTCTGGCTCTCTGTCTCTGTGATGGGCTGTCTCTCTCTCTGTCTCTGTGATGGGCTGTCTGGCTCTCTGTCTCTGTGATAGGCTGTCTGGCTCTCTGTCTCTGTGATAGGCTGTCTGGCTCTCTGTCTCTGTGATGGGCTGTCTGGCTCTCTGTCTCTGTGATGGGCTGTCTCTCTCTCTGTCTCTGTGATAGGCTGTCTCTCTCTCTGTCTCTGTGATAGGCTGTCTCTCTCTCTGTCTCTGTGATAGGCTGTCTGGCTCTCTGTCTCTGTGATAGGCTGTCTGGCTCTCTGTCTCTGTGATGGGCTGTCTCTCTCTCTCTGTCTCTGTGATGGGCTGTCTGGCTCTCTGTCTCTGTGATAGGCTGTCTGGCTCTCTGTCTCTGTGATAGGCTGTCTGGCTCTCTGTCTCTGTGATGGGCTGTCTGGCTCTCTGTCTCTGTGATGGGCTGTCTCTCTCTCTGTCTCTGTGATAGGCTGTCTCTCTCTCTGTCTCTGTGATAGGCTGTCTCTCTCTCTGTCTCTGTGATAGGCTGTCTGGCTCTCTGTCTCTGTGATAGGCTGTCTGGCTCTCTGCCTCTGTGATAGGCTGTCTCTGTGATAGGCTGGCTCGCTCTCTCTCTGTGATAGGCTGGCTCGCTCTCTCTCTGTGATAGGCTGGCTCGCTCTCTCTCTGTGATAGGCTGACTCTCTCTCTCTCTGTGATAGGCTGACTCTCTCTCTCTCTCTGTCTCTGTGATAGGCTGTCTCTCTCTCTCTCTGTCTCTGTGATTGTCTGGCTCTCTGTCTCTGTGATGGGCTGTCTGGCTCTCTGTCTCTGTGATGGGCTGTCTGGCTCTCTGTCTCTGTGATAGGCTGTCTGGCTCTCTGTCTCTGTGATAGGCTGTCTGGCTCTCTGTCTCTGTGATAGGCTGTCTGGCTCTCTGTCTCTGTGATGGGCTGTCTCTCTCTCTGTCTCTGTGATGGGCTGTCTCTCTCTCTGTCTCTGTGATGGGCTGTCTGGCTCTCTGTCTCTTTGATAGGCTGTCTGGCTCTCTGTCTCTGTGATGGGCTGTCTGGCTCTCTGTCTCTGTGATGGGCTGTCTGGCTCTCTCTCTCTGTGATGGGCTGTCTGGCTCTCTGTCTCTGTGATGGGCTGTCTGGCTCTCTGTCTCTGTGATGGGCTGTCTGGCTCTCTGTCTCTGTGATAGGCTGTGGCTCTCTGTCTCTGTGATAGGCTGTCTCTCTCTCTGTGATAGGCTGTCTGGCTCTCTGTCTCTGTGATAGGCTGTCTGGCTCTCTGCCTCTGTGATAGGCTGTCTCTGTGATAGGCTGGCTCGCTCTCTCTCTGTGATAGGCTGGCTCGCTCTGTCTCTGTGATAGGCTGTGGCTCTCTGTCTCTGTGATAGGCTGTCTCTCTCTGTGATAGGCTGTCTGGCTCTCTGTCTCTGTGATAGGCTGTCTGGCTCTCTGCCTCTGTGATAGGCTGTCTCTCTCTCTCTCTGCTGCTCTCTTTGTATTAATTAATGTTATTGCTGTTGTGAAACACAACATTGCTGCTAAGGTTTCCACGACAACACATTGTTTGGCTGTGTCTGTTTAACCAGGTAGAATTGTGTATAGGTTTTTAAACGTTATTATTTTGTTACCGTTGGAGATTAACCCTCCTAGAGGCCCTCTCTGTTCCCATCCGTAGAGCCTGAGGGAGAGAGGAGGGGGAAGGAGAGAGAGAAGAAGATAAGGAGGTGGAGAGCACAGGATCTGGGGGGGAGGGGGGGGAGCAGAGCTCCTCCCTGGGTCTCCCTCTTGGCCTTGCTGGTTCCTGGGGTATCAAACAAATCCTACCCCAAGACCCTTGACAGGACTGGCAGAAGGCCAATAATTGATGAGGCCGTTCTGGGGAACGATGGGAGCTAAACAGAGGGGTGGAGGGATGGTTGGGAGGGAGGGACACAGACAGACAGACAGACAGACAGACAGACAGACAGACAGACAGACAGACAGACAGACAGACAGACAGACAGACAGACAGACAGACAGACAGACAGACAGACAGACAGACAGACAGACAGACAGACAGACAGACAGACAGACAGACAGACAGACATCTTGTAATATAACATGCAGTCACAGTGGTGTGGTTGAGATTCTATTGTAGTTTAATCAACAGATGAGGTGATGTTGTCCAGGTGTTTAACCCTGTTTCCACAAGAACTTAGTGAACAACAGGAACGTGGTGAAACACCGTTTATGGAAGGGAATCAACTGTGGGTTTTTCATTGATTCAATATGAATCCAGTGTGTTTTTCATTGATTCAATATGAATCTAGTGTGTTTTTCATTGATTCAATATGAATCAAGTGTGTTTTTCATTGATTCAATATGAATCCAGTGGGTTTTTAATTGATTCAATATGAATCCAGTGTGTTTTTCATTGATTCAATATGAATCCAGTGGGTTTTTCATTGATTCAATATGAATCCAGTGGGTTTTTCATTGATTCAATATGAATCCAGTGAGTTTTTCATTGATTCAATATGAATCAAGTGTGTTTTTCATTGATTCAATATGAATCGAGTTTGGTTTGGAGACATGGTCTAATTGATCAGTTGTTCTTGACTGGCTCTAGTGGAGTCCCAGAGTTCTTCTTCTTCAGTGAAACAGAGCAGGTTAATGTGCTGCTGATGTGTGAATAGGTTTTACTGCCCTCTAATGGCTGGAAGGTGTCATTACACTGTTGGTCCTGGGGTAGTCTCTTGCAACAGTGGACTGGCTGGATGTCTGGCTGACTGGCTGGCAGGCTGACTTGCTGACTGGCTGGATGTCTGGCTGACTGGCTGGATGACTGGATGACTGGACGTCTGGCTGGCTGGATGTCTGGCTGGCTGGCTGGCTGGATGCCAAGATGTGTGGCTGGCTGGCTGGCTGGCTGGCTGGCTGGCTGGCTGGATGACTGCCTGACTGACTGTCTGTCTGTCTGTCTGACACCAGTACTTATAGGCTTCTGTCTGTATCTACAGGTAACTGACAAAATGAAGTAAACCCCAACATAAAGTGTGTTAATAAGGCGTTGGGCCACCAGCAGCCAGAACAGCTTCAATCCACCTTGACTGGCTGGATGACTGGCTGGCTGGATGACTGGCTGGATGACTGACAAACCAACATTTACCGGGGTCGAAAGGAAACACCAGCATAAAGTGTGTTAATAAGGCGTTGGGCCACCAGCAGCCAGAACAGCTTCAATCCACCTTGACATAGATTCTACAGGTGTCTGGAACTCTATTGTGACGTCATTCTTCCATGAGAAATTCCATCATTTAGTGTTCTGTTGATGACGGTGGGACAACGCCGTCTCAGGCGCCGGCTCCAGAATCTCCCATACGGGTTCATACGGGTTCATACGGGTCCATACGGGTTCATACGGGTTCAGATGTGGTGACTGATACACACACTCTTTTAACCCCCTGTACTGCCACACAGGGTTGAGGTAGAGCTAACTCCTTCGTACTGCCACACAGGGTTGAGGTAGAGCTAGCTCCTTCGTACTGCCACACAGGGTTGAGGTAGTTCTAGCTGCTTCGTACTGCCACGCAGGGTTGAGGTAGAAAGAGCTCTGTGTTTCTGATCTGCTGTGTGTTGTTTCTTGGTCTGTGATGATACCAGTTTGATGATACTCATTAGTATCCTGGAAAATGAAACAAAACACAATATGGATTAAACTTCTTTATGAAAACATCCTTAATGTTGGAAACAAACATCGTTCTGTTGTCCTCCAGAGTCACATGGATTTATTTTCCAAGCTATAACACACAGTATTTTACATACAGAAGGTTATTAAAGGACTAAATTGTTTTTCCCACAGATAAAATATTGCGATACTGGTATCATGGCGTCTCTAATTAATTTGCAGGTTTTTCAAGACAGTGTGTTTAACCCAGAGTGTGTGTTGTGTTGTAGGTGTTTCAAGACAGTGTGTTTAACCTCTCTAGGGTATGTGGGACGAAATCGTCCCACCTACGTAACAGCCACTGAAATCCAGTGGCGCGATTTTTGAATCGTTAGAAATACTATTACTTCAATTTCTCAAACATATGACTATTTTACAGCTATTTAAAGACAATAATCTCGTTAATCTAACCCCACTGTCCGATTTCAAAAAGGCTTTACAACGAAAGCAAAACATTAGATTATGTCAGCAGAGTGCCCAGCCAGAAAAAATCAGACACCCATTTTTCAAGCTAGCATATCATGTCACATAAACCCAAACCACAGCTAAATGCAGCACTAACCTTTGATGATCTTCATCAGATGACACTCCTAGGACATTATGTTATACAATACATGCATGTTTTGTTCAATCAAGTTCATATTTATATCAAAAACCAGCTTTTTACATTAGCATGTGACGTTCAGAAAAAGCATAACCCCCGCAAACTTCCGGGGAATTTACTAACAGTTTGCTAAATTACTCACGATAAACGTTCACAAAAAGCATAACAATTATTTTAAGAATTATAGATACATTACTCCTCTATGCACTCGATATGTCCGATTTTAAAATAGCTTTTCGGATGAAGCACATTTTGCAATAATCTAAGTACATAGCCCGGCATTACAGGGCTAGCTATTTAGATACCCACCCAGGTCAGCCTCCACCAAAATCACATTTCCTATAAGAAAAATGTTCTTACCTTGCTTGTTCTTCATCAGAATACACTGCCAGGACTTCTACTTCAATAACAAATGTTGGTTTGGTCCCAAATAATCCATCGTTATATCCAAACAGCGACGTTTTGTTCGTGAGTTCTAGACACTATCAGAATGCTTCTTCACGGTCCCGCGCATGGCGCATTGGCGTGTCAAAAATGTCTAAATATTCCATTACCGTACTTCGAAGCATGTCAACCGCTGTTTAAAACCAATTTTTATGCCATTTATCTCGTAGATAAGTGATAATATTCCGACCGGGAGTATGCATTGAGCCTAAACAGCCGAATAAAATTTCTCCTCAGGAGCGACTCGTGCACGCACCTCATTCAAAGGTCCTCTGAGTCGACACTTACAAAAGGTGATAATGTGTTTCAGCCTGAGGCTCCCTCGTAAACCTTCAGTTATTTCCCGGGCTCTGAGAGCCTATTGGAGCCCTGGGAATTGTCACGTTACAGCTAAGATCCTTACTTTTCAATAAAAAGATGCAAGACGCACGACTCCTTGTCAGACAGGGTACTTCCTGCTTGAAACCTTGTCAGGTTTTTGCCTGCCATAGGAGTTCTGTTATACTCACAGACACCATTCAAACAGTTTTAGAAAATTCAGAGTGTTTTCTATCCAAACCTGAACAATAATATGCATATTCTAGCTTCTGAGTTGGTGTAGGAGGCAGTTAAAAATGGGAACACATTTTTTCCAAAATTCTCAATGCTGCCCCCTATCCCGTAGAGGTTAACCCAGAGTGTGTGTTGTGTTTCAAGACAGTGTGTTTAACCCAGTGTGTGTGTGTTGTGTTGCAGGTGTGTGTCGAGGCGGTGTGCCCCCGGGGAGGACTGTTAACCATGTGCTACAGTAGCTAGGTTCCCCCGTCCCTGTGTCTTTTTGGCTGCGGTGCCACCGATCACTGGCAGAGGAGGAGAGGGCCACCGTGCCACCCATCACTGGCAGAGGAGGAGAGGGCCCCCGTGCCACCCATCACTGGCAGAGGAGGAGAGGGCCCCCGTGCCACCCATCACTGGCAGAGGAGGAGAGGGCCCCCGTGCCACCCATCACTGGCAGAGGAGGAGAGGGCCCCCCATCACTTGCAGAGGAAGGAGAGGGCCACCCATCACTGGCAGAGGAAGGAGAGGGCCACCCATCACTGGCAGAGGAAGGAGAGGGCCACCCATCACTGGCAGAGGAAGGAGAGGGCCCCCCATCACTGGCAGAGGAAGGAGAGGGCCCCCGTGCCACCCATCACTGGCAGAGGAGGAGAGGGCCACCCATCACTGGCAGAGGAGCAGAGGGCCCCCGTGCCACCCATCACTGGCAGAGGAGGAGAGGGCCCCCGTGCCACCCATCACTGGCAGAGGAGCAGAGGGCCCCCGTGCCACCCATCACTGGCAGAGGAGGAGAGGGCCCCCGTGCCACCCATCACTGGCAGAGGAGGAGAGGGCCCCTGTGCCACCCATCACTGGCAGAGGAGGAGAGGGCCCCCGTGCCACCCATCACTGGCAGAGGAGGAGAGGGCCCCCGTGCCACCCATCACTGGCAGAGGAGGAGAGGGCCCCCGTGCCACCCATCACTGGCAGAGGAGGAGAGGGCCACCCATCACTGGCAGAGGAGGAGAGGGCCCCCCATCACTGGCAGAGGAGGAGAGGGCCCCTGTGCCACCCATCACTGGCAGAGGAGGAGAGGGCCCCCGTGCCACCCATCACTGGCAGAGGAGGAGAGGGCCCCCGTGCCACCCATCACTGGCAGAGGAGGAGAGGGCCTCCGTGATAACAGACAGACAGACAGACGCACAGACATGGCTCTGACAGACAAACACAAAGTGAAGAGACAGAGACTAGACAGGATCTGTGAAGGTAAGGAAGGATCTCTCTCTCTCTCTCTGTTTCTCTAACTCCCCACTATTCCCACTGGTATCAACCAAATACCTATTGATTGATAATCAATGACTATAAACTGCTAGAATCTTCTCCTGGCCTGCGGCACATGTCAGCGATTCAAGTATGAAATGTTAACCTTAACCTCTCCACATTTATCTGGAGGTTAACCTCTCAACATTTATCTGGAGGTTAACCTCTCAACATTTATCTGGAGGTTAACCTCTCAACATTTATCTGGCTGTTAACCTCTCAACATTTATCTGGAGGTTAACCTCTCAACATTTATCTGGAGGTTAACCTCTCAACATTTATCTGGCTGTTAACCTCTCAACATTTATCTGGAGGTTAACCTTAACCTCTCAACATTTATCTGGAGGTTAACCTCTCAACATTTATCTGGAGGTTAACCTTAATCTCTCAACATTTATCTGGCTGTTAACCTCTCAACATTTATCTGGATGTTAACCTTAATCTCTCAACATTTATCTGGCTGTTAACCTCTCAACATTTTTCTGGCTGTTAACCTCTCAACATTTATCTGGAGGTTAACCTCTCAACATTTACCTGGAGGTTAACCTCTCAACATTTATCTGGAGGTTAACCTCTCAACAATTATCTGGAGGTTAACCTCTCAACATTTATCTGGAGGTTAACCTCTCAACATTTATCTGGAGGTTAACCTTAATCTCTCAACATTTATCTGGCTGTTAACCTCTCAACATTTATCTGGAGGTTAACCTCTCAACATTTATCTGGAGGTTAACCTCTCAACATTTCTGGCTGTTAACCTCTCAACATTTATCTCGAGGATAACCTCTCAACATTTATCTGGAGGTTAATCTCTCAACATTTATCTGGAGGTTAACCTTAACCTCTCAACATTTATCTGGAGGATAACCTCTCAACATTTATCTGGAGGTTAACCTCTCAACATTTATCTGGAGGTTAACCTCTCAACATTTATCTGGAGGTTAACCTCTCAACATTAATCTGGAGGTTAACCTTAATCTCTCAACATTTATCTGGCTGTTAACCTCTCAACATTTATCTGGATGTTAACCTTAATCTCTCAACATTTATCTGGCTGTTAACCTCTCAACATTTTTCTGGCTGTTAACCTCTCAACATTTATCTGGAGGTTAACCTCTCAACATTTACCTGGAGGTTAACCTCTCAACATTTATCTGGAGGTTAACCTCTCAACAATTATCTGGAGGTTAACCTCTCAACATTTATCTGGAGGTTAACCTCTCAACATTTATCTGGAGGTTAACCTTAATCTCTCAACATTTATCTGGCTGTTAACCTCTCAACATTTATCTGGAGGTTAACCTCTCAACATTTATCTGGAGGTTAACCTCTCAACATTTCTGGCTGTTAACCTCTCAACATTTATCTCGAGGATAACCTCTCAACATTTATCTGGAGGTTAATCTCTCAACATTTATCTGGAGATTAACCTTAACCTCTCAACATTTATCTGGAGGATAACCTCTCAACATTTATCTGGAGGTTAACCTCTCAACATTTATCTGGAGGTTAACCTCTCAACATTTATCTGGAGGTTAACCTCTCAACATTAATCTGGAGGTTAACCTCTCAACATTTATCTGGAGGTTAACCTCTCAACATTTATCTGGAGGTTAACCTCTCAACATTTATCTGGAGGTTAACCTCTCAACATTTATCTGGAGGTTAACCTCTCAACATTTATCTGGAGGTTAACCTTAACCTCTCAACATTTATCTGGAGGTTAACCTCTCAACATTTATCTGGAGGTTAACCTTAATCTCTCAACATTTATCTGGCTGTTAACCTCTCAACATTTATCTGGATGTTAACCTTAATCTCTCAACATTTATCTGGCTGTTAACCTCTCAACATTTTTCTGGCTGTTAACCTCTCAACATTTATCTGGAGGTTAACCTCTCAACATTTATCTGGAGGTTAACCTCTCAACATTTATCTGGCTGTTAACCTCTCAACATTTATCTGGAGGATAACCTCTCAACATTTATCTGGAGGTTAACCTCTCAACATTTATCTGGAGGTTAACCTTAACCTCTCAACATTTATCTGGAGGTTAACCTCTCAACATTTATCTGGAGGTTAACCTCTCAACATTTATCTGGAGGTTAACCTCTCAACATTTATCTGGAGGTTAACCTTAACCTCTCAACATTTATCTGGAGGTTAACCTCTCAACATTTATCTGGAGGTTAACCTCTCAACATTAATCTGGAGGTTAACCTCTCAACATTTATCTGGAGGTTAACCTCTCAACATTTATCTGGAGGTTAACCTCTCAACATTTATCTGGAGGTTAACCTCTCAACATTTATCTGGAGGTTAACCTCTCAACATATATCTGGAGGTTAACCTCTCAACATTTATCTGGAGGTTAACCTCTCAGCATTTATCTGGAGGTTAACCTCTCAACATTTATCTGGAGGTTAACCTCTCAACATTTATCTGGAGGTTAACCTCTCAACATTAATCTGGAGGTTAACCTTAACCTCTCAACATTTATCTGGAGGTTAACCTCTCAACATTTATCTGGAGGTTAACCTCTCAACATTTATCTGGAGGTTAACCTCTCAACATTAATCTGGAGGTTAACCTCTCAACATTAATCTGGAGGTTAACCTCTCAACATTAATCTGGAGGTTAACCTTAAACTCTCAACATTTATCTGGAGGTTAACCTCTCAACATTAATCTGGAGGTTAACCTCTCAACATTTATCTGGAGGTTAACCTCTCAACATTTATCTGGAGGTTAACATTAACCTCTCAACATTTATCTGGAGGTTAACCTCTCAACATTTATCTGGAGGTTAACCTTAACCTCTCAACATTAATCTGGAGGTTAACCTCTCAACATTAATCTGGAGGTTAAC
>NW_021822693.1:42500-50000 GCF_901001165.1 Salmo trutta
GACAGACAGACAGACAGACAGAGACAGACAGAGGGTCTTGTCAGTGGACAGACAGTTTCTCCAGATGGCCAGTGGACAGACAGTCTCTCCAGATGGCCAGTGGACAGACAGTCTCTCCAGATGGCCAGTGGACAGACAGTCTCTCCAGATGGTCAGTGGACAGACAGTCTCTCCAGATGGCCAGTGGACAGACAGTCTCTCCAGATGGCCGGTGGACAGACAGTCTCTCCAGATGGTCAGTGGACAGACAGTCTCTCCAGATGGTCAGTGGACAGACAGTCTCTCCAGATGGCCAGTGGACAGACAGTCTCTCCAGATGGCCAGTGGACAGACAGTCTCTCCAGATGGCCAGTGGACAGACAGTCTCTCCAGATGGTCAGTGGACAGACAGTCTCTCCAGATGGTCAGTGGACAGACAGTCTCTCCAGATGGTCAGTGGACAGACAGTCTCTCCAGATGGCCAGTGGACAGACAGTCTCTCCAGATGGTCAGTGGACAGACAGTCTCTCCAGACGGTCAGTGCGGTGGATCAGTGCATTGGCTCTGAGACTGACCACTGTGATGGCGATGGCACAGGAAGAAAACATTAACGGCAGCGTGTGATTTGCTTGGCGTGCTGGCCACTGGCGAGGCGGTAAAGTCCTCCTGTTGATTGTGTGGTGTGGCTTGATAAGGCTGCCATGGCGATGGTGTTTGTGAGAGGGGAAAACACAGTATCGTGTACACACACACACACACACACACACACACACACACACACACACACACACACACACACACACACACACACACACACACACACACACACACACACCTCACCCAGAGAGCAGCTGCACTTGGCAAAGGGAATATTTCAATCCATTTCTAGTATGTCTAGTTCCTCTCCTCCCTGACAGAATGACATTTAGTTCCTCTGTAATGTCTGAGACAGTGTTGTTCTGTCTGTCTCTGTTGCTGTATGAGACAGTGTTGTTCTGTCTGTCTCTGTAATGTCTGCTGCTGTCTGAGACAGTGTTGTTCTGTCTGTCTCTGTAATGTCTGAGACAGTGTTGTTCTGTCTGTCTCTGTAATGTCTGCTGCTGTCTGAGACGGTGTTGTTCTGTCTGTCTCTGTAATGTCTGAGACGGTGTTGTTCTATCCGTCTCTGTAATGTCTGAGACAGTGTTGTTCTGTCCGTCTCTGTAATGTCTGAGACAGTGTTGTTCTGTCTGTCTCTGTAATGTCTGCTGCTGTCTGAGACGGTGTTGTTCTGTCTGTCTCTGTAATGTCTGAGACGGTGTTGTTCTATCCGTCTCTGTAATGTCTGAGACAGTGTTGTTCTGTCCGTCTCTGTAATGTTTGAGACAGTGTTGTTCTGTCTGTCTCTGTAATGTCTGAGACGGTGTTGTTCTATCCGTCTCTGTAATGTCTGAGACAGTGTTGTTCTGTCTGTCTCTGTAATGTCTGAGACAGTGTTGTTCTGTCTGTCTCTGTAATGTCTGAGACAGTGTTGTTCTGTCTGTCTCTGTAATGTTTGAGACAGTGTTGTTCTGTCTGTCTCTGTCTGAGACGGTGTTGTTGTCTGTCTGCTGCTGTCTGAGACAGTGTTGTTCTGTCTGTCTCTGTCTGAGACAGTGTTGTTCTGTCTGTCTCTGTCTGAGACAGTGTTGTTCTGTCTGTCTCTGTCTGAGACAGTGTTGTTCTGTCTGTCTCTGTCTGAGACAGTGTTGTTCTGTCTGTCTCTGTAATGTCTGAGACAGTGTTGTTCTGTCTGTCTCTGTCTGAGACAGTGTTGTTCTGTCTGTCTCTGTCTGAGACAGTGTTGTTCTGTCTGTCTCTGTCTGAGACAGTGTTGTTCTGTCTGTCTCTGTCTGAGACAGTGTTGTTCTGTCTGTCTCTGTCTGAGACAGTGTTGTTCTGTCTGTCTCTGTCTGAGACAGTGTTGTTCTGTCTGTCTCTGTCTGAGACAGTGTTGTTCTGTCTGTCTCTGTCTGAGACAGTGTTGTTCTGTCTGTCTCTGTCTGAGACAGTGTTGTTCTGTCCGTCTCTGTAATGTCTGAGACGGTGTTGTTCTGTCTGTTTCTGTAATGTCTGAGACGGTGTTGTTCTGTCTGTTTCTGTAATGTCTGAGACGGTGTTGTTCTGTCCGTCTCTGTAATGTCTGAGACGGTGTTGTTCTGTCCGTCTCTGTAATGTCTGAGACGGTGTTGTTCTGTCCGTCTCTGTAATGTCTGAGACGGTGTTGTTCTGTCTGTTTCTGTAATGTCTGAGACGGTGTTGTTCTGTCTGTTTCTGTAATGTCTGAGACGGTGTTGTTCTGTCTCTGTAATGTCTGAGACGGTGTTGTTCTGTCTGTCTCTGTAATGTCTGAGACAGTGTTGTTCTATCTGTCTCTGTAATGTCTGAGACAGTGTTGTTCTATCTGTCTCTGTAATGTCTGAGACAGTGTTGTTCTATCTGTCTCTGTAATGTCTGAGACGGTGTTGTTCTGTCTGTCTCTGTCTGAGACAGTGTTGTTCTATCTGTCTCTGTAATGTCTGAGACAGTGTTGTTCTATCTGTCTCTGTAATGTCTGAGACGGTGTTGTTCTATCTGTCTCTGTAATGTCTGAGACGGTGTTGTTCTGTCTGTCTCTGTCTGAGACAGTGTTGTTCTGTCTGTCTCTGTAATGTCTGAGACGGTGTTGTTCTGTCCGTCTCTGTAATGTCTGAGACGGTGTTGTTCTGTCTGTTTCTGTAATGTCTGAGACGGTGTTGTTCTGTCTCTGTAATGTCTGAGACGGTGTTGTTCTGTCCGTCTCTGTAATGTCTGAGACGGTGTTGTTCTGTCTGTCTCTGTAATGTCTGAGACAGTGTTGTTCTATCTGTCTCTGTAATGTCTGAGACAGTGTTGTTCTATCTGTCTCTGTAATGTCTGAGACAGTGTTGTTCTATCTGTCTCTGTAATGTCTGAGACGGTGTTGTTCTGTCTGTCTCTGTCTGAGACAGTGTTGTTCTATCTGTCTCTGTAATGTCTGAGACAGTGTTGTTCTATCTGTCTCTGTAATGTCTGAGACGGTGTTGTTCTGTCTGTCTCTGTCTGAGACAGTGTTGTTCTATCTGTGTCTGTAATGTCTGAGACAGTGTTGTTCTATCTGTCTCTGTAATGTCTGAGACAGTGTTGTTCTATCTGTCTCTGTAATGTCTGAGACGGTGTTGTTCTGTCTGTCTCTGTCTGAGACGGTGTTGTTCTATCTGTCTCTGTAATGTCTGAGACAGTGTTGTTCTATCTGTCTCTGTAATGTCTGAGACGGTGTTGTTCTGTCTGTCTCTGTAATGTCTGAGACGGTGTTGTTCTATCTGTCTCTGTAATGTCTGAGACGGTGTTGTTCTATCTGTCTCTGTAATGTCTGAGACAGTGTTGTTCTGTCTGTCTCTGTAATGTCTGAGACAGTGTTGTTCTGTCTGTCTCTGTAATGTCTGAGACGGTGTTGTTCTGTCTGTCTCTGTAATGTCTGAGACGGTGTTGTTCTGTCTGTCTCTGTAATGTCTGAGACGGTGTTGTTCTGTCTGTCTCTGTAATGTCTGAGACGGTGTTGTTCTATCTGTCTCTGTAATGTCTGAGACAGTGTTGTTCTGTCTGTCTCTGTAATGTCTGAGACAGTGTTGTTCTGTCTGTCTCTGTAATGTCTGAGACGGTGTTGTTCTATCTGTCTCTGTAATGTCTGAGACGGTGTTGTTCTATCTGTCTCTGTAATGTCTGAGACGGTGTTGTTCTGTCTGTCTCTGTAATGTCTGAGACAGTGTTGTTCTGTCTGTCTCTGTAATGTCTGAGACGGTGTTGTTCTATCTGTCTCTGTAATGTCTGAGACAGTGTTGTTCTGTCTGTCTCTGTAATGTCTGAGACAGTGTTGTTCTGTCTGTCTCTGTAATGTCTGAGACGGTGTTGTTCTGTCTGTCTCTGTAATGTCTGAGACAGTGTTGTTCTATCTGTCTCTGTAATGTCTGAGACAGTGTTGTTCTGTCTGTCTCTGTAATGTCTGAGACGGTGTTGTTCTATCTGTCTCTGTAATGTCTGAGACAGTGTTGTTCTGTCTGTCTCTGTAATGTCTGAGACAGTGTTGTTCTGTCTGTCTCTGTAATGTCTGAGACGGTGTTGTTCTATCTGTCTCTGTAATGTCTGAGACAGTGTTGTTCTGTCTGTCTCTGTAATGTCTGAGACAGTGTTGTTCTGTCTGTCTCTGTAATGTCTGAGACGGTGTTGTTCTATCTGTCTCTGTAATGTCTGAGACAGTGTTGTTCTATCTGTCTCTGTAATGTCTGAGACAGTGTTGTTCTGTCTGTCTCTGTAATGTCTGAGACGGTGTTGTTCTGTCTGTCTCTGTAATGTCTGAGACGGTGTTGTTCTATCTGTCTCTGTAATGTCTGAGACAGTGTTGTTCTATCTGTCTCTGTAATGTCTGAGACGGTGTTGTTCTGTCTCTGTAATGTCTGAGACGGTGTTGTTCTATCTGTCTCTGTAATGTCTGAGACAGTGTTGTTCTATCTGTCTCTGTAATGTCTGAGACGGTGTTGTTCTGTCTCTGTAATGTCTGAGACGGTGTTGTTCTGTCTCTGTAATGTCTGAGACGGTGTTGTTCTGTCTGTCTCTGTAATGTCTGAGACAGTGTTGTTCTGTCTGTCTCTGTAATGTCTGAGACGGTGTTGTTCTGTCTGTCTCTGTAATGTCTGAGACAGTGTTGTTCTATCTGTCTCTGTAATGTCTGAGACAGTGTTGTTCTGTCTGTCTCTGTAATGTCTGAGACGGTGTTGTTCTATCTGTCTCTGTAATGTCTGAGACGGTGTTGTTCTATCTGTCTCTGTAATGTCTGAGACGGTGTTGTTCTATCTGTCTCTGTAATGTCTGAGACGGTGTTGTTCTATCTGTCTCTGTAATGTCTGAGACGGTGTTGTTCTGTCTGTCTCTGTAATGTCTGAGACAGTGTTGTTCTGTCTGTCTCTGTAATGTCTGAGACAGTGTTGTTCTGTCTGTCTCTGTAATGTCTGAGACAGTGTTGTTCTGTCTGTCTCTGTAATGTCTGAGACGGTGTTGTTCTGTCTGTCTCTGTAATGTCTGAGACGGTGTTGTTCTATCTGTCTCTGTAATGTCTGAGACAGTGTTGTTCTATCTGTCTCTGTAATGTCTGAGACGGTGTTGTTCTGTCTCTGTAATGTCTGAGACGGTGTTGTTCTATCTGTCTCTGTAATGTCTGAGACAGTGTGGTTCTATCTGTCTCTGTAATGTCTGAGACGGTGTTGTTCTGTCTCTGTAATGTCTGAGACGGTGTTGTTCTGTCTCTGTAATGTCTGAGACGGTGTTGTTCTGTCTGTCTCTGTAATGTCTGAGACAGTGTTGTTCTGTCTGTCTCTGTAATGTCTGAGACGGTGTTGTTCTGTCTGTCTCTGTAATGTCTGAGACAGTGTTGTTCTATCTGTTTCTGTAATGTCTGAGACAGTGTTGTTCTGTCTGTCTCTGTAATGTCTGAGACGGTGTTGTTCTATCTGTCTCTGTAATGTCTGAGACGGTGTTGTTCTATCTGTCTCTGTAATGTCTGAGACGGTGTTGTTCTATCTGTCTCTGTAATGTCTGAGACGGTGTTGTTCTATCTGTCTCTGTAATGTCTGAGACGGTGTTGTTCTGTCTGTCTCTGTAATGTCTGAGACGGTGTTGTTCTGTCTGTCTCTGTAATGTCTGAGACAGTGTTGTTCTATCTGTCTCTGTAATGTCTGAGACGGTGTTGTTCTATCTGTCTCTGTAATGTCTGAGACGGTGTTGTTCTATCTGTCTCTGTAATGTCTGAGACAGTGTTGTTCTGTCTGTCTCTGTAATGTCTGAGACAGTGTTGTTCTGTCTGTCTCTGTAATGTCTGAGACAGTGTTGTTCTATCTGTCTCTGTAATGTCTGAGACGGTGTTGTTCTATCTGTCTCTGTAATGTCTGAGACAGTGTTGTTCTGTCTGTCTCTGTAATGTCTGAGACAGTGTTGTTCTGTCTGTCTCTGTAATGTCTGAGACAGTGTTGTTCTGTCTGTCTCTGTAATGTCTGAGACAGTGTTGTTCTGTCTGTCTCTGTAATGTCTGAGACGGTGTTGTTCTGTCTGTCTCTGTAATGTCTGAGACGGTGTTGTTCTGTCTGTCTCTGTAATGTCTGAGACAGTGTTGTTCTGTCTGTCTCTGTAATGTCTGAGACGGTGCTGTTCTGTCTGTCTCTGTAATGTCTGAGACAGTGTTGTTCTGTCTGTCTCTGTAATGTCTGAGACAGTGTTGTTCTGTCTGTCTCTGTAATGTCTGAGACAGTGTTGTTCTATCTGTCTCTGTAATGTCTGAGACGGTGTTGTTCTATCTGTCTCTGTAATGTCTGAGACGGTGTTGTTCTGTCTCTGTAATGTCTGAGACGGTGTTGTTCTATCTGTCTCTGTAATGTCTGAGACGGTGTTGTTCTGTCTGTCTCTGTAATGTCTGAGACGGTGTTGTTCTATCTGTCTCTGTAATGTCTGAGACAGTGTTGTTCTATCTGTCTCTGTAATGTCTGAGACAGTGTTGTTCTGTCTGTCTCTGTAATGTCTGAGACGGTGTTGTTCTATCTGTCTCTGTAATGTCTGAGACAGTGTTGTTCTGTCTGTCTCTGTAATGTCTGAGACAGTGTTGTTCTGTCTGTCTCTGTAATGTCTGAGACGGTGTTGTTCTGTCTCTGTAATGTCTGAGACGGTGTTGTTCTATCTGTCTCTGTAATGTCTGAGACGGTGTTGTTCTATCTGTCTCTGTAATGTCTGAGACGGTGTTGTTCTATCTGTCTGAGACGGTGTTGTTCTATCTGTCTCTGTAATATCTGAGACGGTGTTGTTCTATCTGAGACGGTGTTGTTCTATCTGAGACGGTGTTGTTCTATCTGAGACGGTGTTGTTCTGTCTATCTGAGACGGTGTTGTTCTGTCTGAGACGGTGTTGTTCTATCTGAGACGGTGTTGTTCTATCTGAGACGGTGTTGTTCTATCTGAGACGGTGTTGTTCTGTCTATCTGAGACGGTGTTGTTCTATCTGAGACGGTGTTGTTCTGTCTGAGACGGTGTTGTTCTATCTGAGACGGTGTTGTTCTGTCTGAGACGGTGTTGTCCTGTCTGAGACGGTGTTGTTCTGTCTGCTGCTGTCTGAGACGGTGTTGTTCTGTCTCTCTGTCTGAGACGGTGTTGTTCTATCTGAGACGGTGTTGTTCTGCTGCTGTCTGAGACGGTGTTGTTCTATCTGAGACGGTGTTGTTCTATCTGAGACGGTGTTGTTCTATCTGAGACAGAGCTTCCTTCACTGTTTCCATTGTTTCCTTATAAAGGAAGTCGCCAAGACACCCCAATTCATTTAATCTCCGTTCCAAGACACCCCAATTCATTTAATCTCCGTTCCAAGACACCCCAATTCATTTAATCTCCGTTCCAAGACACCCCAATTCATTTAATCTCCGTTCCAAGACATCCCAATTCATTTAATCTCCGTTCCAAGACACCCCAATTC
>NW_021822693.1:52500-97888 GCF_901001165.1 Salmo trutta
ATATAAATATACAATAAAACATTAACAGTAAATATTACACTCACAAAAGTTCAAAAAGGAATAAAGACATTTCAAATGTCATAATATGTCTATATTCAGTGTTCTAATGATGTACAAATAGTTAAAGTACAAAAGGGACAATAAATAAACATAAATATGGGTTGTATTTACAATGGTGTTTGTTCTTCACTGGTTGACCTTTTCTTGTGGCAACAGGTCACACATCTTGCTGCTGTGATGGAACACTGTGGTATTTCACCAGAGAATTGATCTGATGCGCTCTAGAACACCTAAACCTGACGTTGTTTCTTGGTGTGCAGCAGTTCTAACGCATTAATATGTTTTATGGGAAAAGGGTTGGAAACAGGAGTCTCTGTAATGACAATCTAAACAGACTACCTACAACTGGTAAACGGGAGTCTCCGTAATGACAATCTAAACAGACTACCTACAACTGGTAAACGGGAGTCTCCGTAATGACAATCTAAACAGACTACCTACAACTGGTAAACGGGAGTCTCCGTAATGACAATCTAAACAGTCTACCTACAACTGGTAAACGGGGGTCTCCGTAATGACAAATCTAAATAGTCTACCTACAACTGGTAAAGAGCAGTCTCCGTAATGACAATCTAAATAGTCTACCTACACCTGGTAAACAGGGGTCTCCGTAATGACAATCTACGGTGCATTCAGAAAGTATTCAGACCCCTTGACTTTTTCCACATTTTGTTACGTTACAGCCTGTTTCTAAAATTGATTAAATTGTTTTTTCCCCCCCCCTCATCAATCTACACACAATACCCCATAATGACATCACAATACCCCATAACGACATCACAATACCCCATAACGACATCACAATACCCCATAACGACATCACAATACCCCACAACGACATCACAATACCCCATAACGACATCACAATACCCCATAATGACATCACAATACCCCATAATGACAAAGAAAAAACAGGTTTTATCACATTTTTACATAATTATTCAGACCCTTTACTCAGTACTTTGTTGAAGCACCTTTGGCAGTGATTACAGCCTTGAGTCTTCTTTGGGTATGACGTTACAAGCTTGGCACACCTGTATTTGGGGAGTTTCTCCCATTCTTCTCTGCAGATACTCTCAAACTCTGTCAGGTTGGATGGGGAGCGTCGCTGCACAGCTATTTTCAGGTCTCTCCAGAGATGTTCAATTGGGTTCAGGTCTGGGCTCTGACTGGGCCACTCAAGGACATTCAGAGACTTGTCCCGAAGCCACTCCTGCTTTGTCTTGGCTGTGTGCTTAGATTCATTGTCCTGTTGGAAGGTGAACCTTCCCCCCAGTCTGAGGTCCTGAGTGCAGGTTTTCATCAAACATCTCTCTGTACTTGGCTCCGTCCGATCCTGAAGAGTCTCCCAGTCCCTGCCGCTGAAAAACATCCTCACAGCATGATGCTGCCACCACCATGCTTCACCGTAGGGATGGTGCCAGGTTTCCTTCAGACGTGACGTTTGGCAATCTTGGTTTCATCCGACCAGACAATCTTGTTTCTCATGGTCTGAGAATCCTTTAGGTGCCTTTAGGCAAACTCCAAGCGGGCTGTCATGTGCCTTTTACAGAGGAGTGGCTTCCGTCTGGCCACTCTACCATAAAGGCCTGATTGGTGGAATGCTGCAGAGATGGTTGACCTTCTAGAAGGTTCTCCCATCTCCACAGAGGAACTCTGGAGCTCTGTCAGAGTGACCATCGGGTTCTTTGTCACTTCCCTGACCAAGGCCCTTTTCCCCCGATTGGTCAGTTTGGCCGGGCGGTCAGCTCTAGGAAGAGTCTTGTTGGTTCCAAACTTCTTCCATTAAAAACTTCTTAGGGCTAGAGGTCCCGCTAACTGGAGGGCGCGCAATTCAAATAAATAATCATTAAAATTATGGATTTTAAACATTTATGTACATGTCTTATATCGGCTGAAAGCTTAAATTCTTGTTAATCTAACTGCACTGTCCGATTTACAGTAGCCATTACAGCGAAAACATGCCATGCGATTGTTTGAGGACGGCACCCCATATCAAAATATTTTTCCACCGGCACAGGTTTCATACATTCACAAATAACGAATAAATATTCACTTACTTTTTGAAAATCGTCCTCTGATTTGTCATCCAAAGGGTCCCATCTATAACATGTAGTGTCGTTTTGTTAGATAAAATCCTTCTTTATATCCCAAAAAGTCTAGTTAGTTGGCACCATCGATTTGAGTAATCCACTCGTTCAACCTGCAGAGAAAGGAATCCGAAAATCTACCCCTAATCTTTGTTTCAACAAGTCAAAATACGTTTCTATTTACTCCTCAGATACCCTAAAATGTAATCAAACTATAATATTTCTTAAAGAAGTATGTTCAATAGGAAGCCGATTCAGGTGCGTAATGTCTTCATAGCGCGGGCAAGACTGTGTCCTTCTGCTAAAACTGATATTTCTTCTTCGTTTTTGAAGTTACAAACCTGAAACCTTGAACATAGACTGCTGACACCCCGTGGAAGCCATAGGAATTGCATCCTAGGGAGCTAATTTTCAATATGACCATTCTCTTGAATTTCTAATTCACTGACCACCACAGTGAGGGTGGTCTCTAAAAAAAATAATTCTGGTTGGTTTTTCTTTGGATTTTCTCCTACCATATCTATTGTGTTATATTCTCCTACATTATTTTAACATTTCTACAAACTTCAAAGTGTTTTCTTTCCAATGGTACCAATTATATGCATATCCTGGCTTCAGGGCCTGAGTAACAGGCAGTTTACTTTGGGCACGTCATTCAGACAGGAAGTGGAGAAAAAAGGGGCCCAGCCCTAAGAAGGGACCTTCAATGCTTCTGAAATATTTCCGTACCCTTCACCAGATCTGTGCCTCGACACAATCCTGTCTCGGAGCGCTACGGACATGTACTGTAGCTCTGACATGTACTGTCAACTGTGGGACCTTATATAGACAGGTGTGTGTCTTTCCAAATCATGTCCAATCAATTGAATTTCCCACAGGTGGACTCCAATCAAGTTGTAGAAACATCTCAAGGATGATCAATGGAAACAGGAAGCACCTGAGATCAATTTGGAGTCTCATAGAAAAGAGTCTTTTAAGAAATGTGCAAAAATGTCTAAAAATCTGTTTTCGCTTTGTTTTTATGGGGTATTGTGTGTAGATTGATGAGGGAAAAATATGTTTAATACATTTTAGAATAAGGCTGTAACCTAACAACATTTGGAAAAAGTCAAGGGGTCTGAATACTTTCCGAATGTACCGTATATGTATAAACAGTTTACTGATTGACACGTTTATATTTATGTTTATATTTATATATTTGACATCTTTCACTTTTACTCCACTACATTCCTAAAGAAAATAATGTACTTTTTACTCCATACTCAAAAGTACCGGTTACAGTTTTAATGCTTAGCAGGACAAGACAATGATCTTACGGACTCACTGAACACATGCTTCCTTTGTAAATGATGTCTGAGTGTTGGAGTGTGCCCCTGGCTATGCATAAATTAAAGAAAATTATGCCGTCTAGTTTGCTTAATATAAGGAATGTGAAATTATTTATACTTGTACTTTTTCTTTTGATACTTAAGTATATTTGCGCAATTACATTTACTTTTGATACTTAAGTATATTTAAAACCAAATACTTGAAAACTTTTACTCAAGTAGTATTTAACTGGGTGATTTTCACTTTTACTTGAGTCATTTTCTATTAAGGGATCTTTACTTTTACTCAAGTAGGACTATTTAGTACTTTTTCCACCACTGCATTCCGCCGATTCTGTTGAAAAACGTTTCTTAAACGGAAGCAAACGGAACAAAACGGGGATAAACCTGAATTTGCCCAATAGAAACTCTCTTTTGCAACTGTTAGACTACTGATTACACCCTCGATCAGCTAGATGCAGGCGAGAATCTCACTGTCTGTCCTTGTGTCACTGTCTGTCCATGTGTCACTGTCTGTCCATGTGTCACTGTCTGTCCATGTGTCACTGTCTGTCCATGTGTCACTGTCTGTCCTTGTGTCACTGTCTGTCCATGTGTCACTGTCTGTCCATGTGTCACTGTCTGTCCATGTGTCACTGTCTGTCCATGTGTCACTGTCTGTCCATGTGTCACTGTCTGTCCTTGTGTCACTGTCTGTCCTTGTGTCACTGTCTGTCCTTGTGTCACTGTCTGTCCATGTGTCACTGTCTGTCCATGTGTCACTGTCTGTCCATGTGTCACTGTCTGTCACCTCAGATTTGTCTCTCGACCTGTGTGCACCTACGTTGTAAACTGTCATTCATAGGCTAAGTTGTAGCCACCACATGATGGGTATAGGGAAAATTAGAGTATCATGTAGTACTACACTGTACTGTACTATATCTAGCTAGCATTACACTGTACTGTACTATATCTAGCTAGCGCTACACTGTACTGTATTATATCTAGCTAGCGCTGTACTGTACTATATCTAGCTAGTGCTACACTGTACTGTACTATATCTAGCTAGCGCTACACTGTACTGTACTATATATAGCTAGCGCTACACTGTACTGTACTATATCTAGCTAGCACTACACTGTACTATATCTAGCTAGTGCTACACTGTACTGTACTATATCTAGCTAGCGCTACACTGTACTGTATTATATCTAGCTAGCGCTGTACTGTACTATATCTAGCTAGCATTACACTGTACTGTACTATATCTAGCTAGCGCTACACTGTACTGTACTATATCTAGCTAGTGCTACACTGTACTGTACTATATCTAGCTAGCACTGTACTGTACTATATCTTGCTAGCACTGTACTGTACTATATCTAGCTAGCACTGTACTGTACTATATCTAGCTAGTGCTACACTGTACTGTACTATATCTAGCTAGTGCTACACTGTACTGTACTATATCTAGCTAGTGCTACACTGTACTGTACTATATCTAGCTAGCACTGTACTGTACTATATCTAGCTAGTGCTACACTGTACTGTACTATATCTAGCTAGCACTGTACTGTACTATATCTAGCTAGTGCTACACTGTACTGTACTATATCTAGCTAACGCTACACTGTACTATATCTAGCTAGTACTACACTGTACTGTACTATATCTAGCTAGTGCTACACTGTACTGTACTATATCTAGCTAGTGCTACACTGTACTGTACTATATCTAGCTAGTGCTACACTGTACTGTACTATATCTAGCTAGCACTACACTGTACTGTACTATATCTAGCTAGCGCTACACTGTACTATATCTAGCTAGTACTACACTGTACTGTACTATATCTAGCTAGTGCTACACTGTACTGTACTATATCTAGCTAGTGCTACACTGTACTGTACTATATCTAGCTAGCGCTACACTGTACTGTACTATATCTAGCTAGCGCTACACTGTACTGTACTATATCTAGCTAGCACTACACTGTGCTATATCTAGCTAGTGCTACACTGTACTGTACTATATCTAGCTAGCGCTACACTGTACTGTACTATATCTAGCTAGCGCTACACTGTACTATATCTAGCTAGGGCTACACTGTACTGTACTATATCTAGCTAGTGCTACACTGTACTGTACTATATCTAGCTAACGCTACACTGTACTATATCTAGCTAGTGCTACACTGTACTGTACTATATCTAGCTAGTGCTACACTGTACTGTACTATATCTAGCTAGTGCTACACTGTACTGTACTATATCTAGCTAGTGCTACACTGTACTGTACTATATCTAGCTAGCACTACACTGTACTGTACTATATCTAGCTAGCGCTACACTGTACTATATCTAACTAGTACTACACTGTACTGTACTATATCTAGCTAGTGCTACACTGTACTGTACTAAATCTAGCTAGCGCTACACTGTACTATATCTAGCTAGTACTACACTGTACTGTACTATATCTAGCTAGTGCTACACTGTACTGTACTATATCTAGCTAGCGCTACACTGTACTATATCTAACTAGTACTACACTGTACTGTACTATATCTAGCTAGCACTACACTGTACTATATCTAGCTAGCGCTACACTGTACTGTACTATATCTAGCTAGCGCTACACTGTACTATATCTAGCTAACGCTGCACTGTACTGTACTATATCTAGCTAACGCTGCACTGTACTGTACTATATCTAGCTAGCGCTACACTGTACTGTACTATATCTAGCTAGCGCTACACTGTACTGTACTATATCTAGCTAGCGCTACACTGTACTGTACTATATCTAGCTAGCGCTACACTGTACTATATCTAGCTAGCGCTACACTGTACTGTACTATATCTAGCTAGCACTACACTGTACTATATCTAGCTAGCGCTACACTGTACTGTACTATATCTAGCTAGCGCTACACTGTACTATATCTAGCTAGCGCTACACTGTACTGTACTATATCTAGCTAGCGCTACACTGTACTATATCTAGCTAGTGCTACACTGTACTGTACTATATCTAGCTAGCGCTACACTGTACTGTACTATATCTAGCTAGTGCTACACTGTACTGTACTATATCTAGCTAGCGCTACACTGTACTGTACTATATATAGCTAGCGCTACACTGTACTATATCTAGCTAGCGCTACACTGTACTGTACTATATCTAGCTAGCGCTACACTGTACTGTACTATATCTAGCTAGCGCTACACTGTACTGTACTATATCTAGCTAGTGCTACACTGTACTGTACTATATCTAGCTAGCACTACACTGTACTGTACTATATCTAGCTAGCGCTACACTGTACTGTACTATATATAGCTAGCGCTACACTGTACTGTACTATATCTAGCTAGCGCTACACTGTACTGTACTATATATAGCTAGCGCTACACTGTACTGTACTATATCTAGCTAGTGCTACACTGTACTGTACTATATATAGCTAGCGCTACACTGTACTGTACTATATCTAGCTAGCGCTACACTGTACTATATCTAGCTAGCGCTACACTGTACTGTACTATATCTAGCTAGCGCTACACTGTACTATATCTAGCTAGCGCTACACTGTACTGTACTATATCTAGCTAGCACTACACTGTACTGTACTATATCTAGCTAACGCTACACTGTACTATATCTAGCTAGCGCTACACTGTACTATATCTAGCTAGCGCTACACTGTACTATATCTAGCTAACGCTACACTGTACTGTACTATATCTAGCTAGCACTACACTGTACTGTACTATATCTAGCTAGTGCTACACTGTACTGTACTATATCTAGCTAGCGCTACACTGTACTGTACTATATCTAGCTAGCGCTACACTGTACTGTACTATATCTAGCTAGCGCTACACTGTACTGTACTATATCTAGCTAGCGCTACACTGTACTGTACTATATCTAGCTAGCGCTACACTGTACTGTACTATATCTAGCTAGCGCTACACTGTACTATATCTAGCTAGCGCTACACTGTACTATATCTAGCTAGCGCTACACTGTACTGTACTATATCTAGCTAGTACTACACTACACTGTACTGTACTATATCTAGCTAGCGCTACACTGTACTATATCTAGCTAGCGCTACACTGTACTATATCTAGCTAGCGCTACACTGTACTGTACTATATCTAGCTAGCGCTACACTGTACTGTACTATATCTAGCTAGCGCTACACTGTACTATATCTAGCTAGCGCTACACTGTACACTACACTATCAGACTAGTAGGGCTGGGAATTGCCAAGGACCTCACGACACCATATTATCACGCTGCTTGGTTGCCGATACGAAACGTATTGCGATTCTATATGTATTGCAATTCAATGCTGTGATTTGATGTTCCGAACATATCGCTCACTCTATGTCTGCTGCAGAGAGACAAGAGAGACCCGTGAGAAAAACCTAGTTTTGATCAGTCACGGAAATAAAAGTGCTGATAAACATATTGGCTTAATTTAAACCATTTTAAAATGAGAACACGCTATAGAATCAAAAATAATAAAAATAATATTACGATATGTCATCCAAAATGCAAATGCATCGATTTTATTTTTTACCCCGTTACTAGTATTTGGTTCATGAGATGTCACAGGGGGCAGTGATGTATGCTAGTAGATACCATATACTTACAGTCATTGCGCTAACGCTAGTTCGCGTTGGCTTGCAAAGACCTCACATTTCCTTCATACTGGACACAGACATAAACAAAATGGTATCCGTGAGTTCAACTGACTCTTGGGGTTAGCAGATAAAGGGCTTCATTGCCAAAATCCCAAAGTATCCCTTTAAGAAGCAGATAAAGGGCTTCATTGCCAAAATCCCAAAGTATCCCTTTAAGAAGCAGATAAAGGGCTTCATTGCCAAAATCCCAAAGTATCCCTTTAAGAAGCAGATAAAGGGCTTCATTGCCAAAATCCCAAAGTTTCCCTTTAAGCAGGTTTTATTTGGACTCTAATCCTTCACTGCTGTGCTTAGAAGAGGAGAGGAGAGGAGAGGAGAGGAGAGGAGAGGAGAGGAGAGGAGAGGAGGGGAGGGGAGAGGAGAGGAGAGGAGAGGAGAGGAGAGGAGAGGAGAGGAGAGGAGAGGAGGGGAGGGGAGGGGAGGGGAGGGGAGGGGAGGGGAGAGGAGAGGAGAGGAGAGGAGAGGAGAGGAGAGGAGAGGAGAGGAGAGGAAGGCTGGTGAACTGAAACCTCCTTCCTGCCAGAGGAAAGGATCAACCTCATTGGATTAGCCTGACCCCTCCTCCTCCATTGTAGCTCCATGACTACCGCATGTTTTTTTTTTTTACCACAAGTTTACCCACAATCCTATGTGAACGTGACACCAGCCCAGTACAAGCATGGTCTCTGGGGTTCACAGTAAAATGAAATAGCAGTCCTTACAAGGTGGGTTTTTGTGTGTGTCTGTGTGTGTGTGTGTATACAGTGTGGGGTTTTGTGTGTGTGTGTGTGTGTGTGTGTGTGTGTGTGTGTGTGTGTATACAGTGTGGGGTTTTGTGTGTGTGTGTGTGTGTGTGTGTGTGTGTGTGTGTGTGTGTGTGTGTGTGTGTGTGTGTGTGTGTGTGTGTGTATACAGTGTGGGGTTTTGTGTGTGTGTGTGTGTGTGTATATATACAGTGTGGGGTTTTGTGTGTGTGTGTGTGTGTGTGTGTGTGTGTGTGTGTATACAGTGTGGGGTTTTGTGTGTGTGTGTGTGTGTGTGTGTGTGTGTGTGTGTGTGTGTATACAGTGTGGGGTTTTGTGTGTGTGTGTGTGTTTGTGTGTGTATACAGTGTGGGGTTTTGTGTGTGTGTGTGTGTGTATATATACAGTGTGGGGTTTTGTGTGTGTGTGTGTGTGTGTATACAGTGTGGGGTTTTGTGTGTGTGTGTGTGTGTGTGTGTGTCACGTCCCCGTTCATCTGCCTCCTCATGGCGTTGTGTTTCCAGGTGTGAATAATTTAGTGATGATCCTGGCTGTGTGAAGCTACATGACAGCACAGCCTTCAGGGGAGAACCGTTACCCCTCCGGTCCGGGACCACGATGGACTAGTGAGGGACAGTTTAGGGACGTAGGGGAACGACAGAGTCTCTGTCGTCACGGAGACGCCGTCACGATTGAGGGGCGCAGGAATTCTGTGGCGCTGGTAGGGGGCGAGGGCGGGGTCTGGTACGAGCTGCCTCACGAACTACGACCCCCTCCCTCAGACTTTTTACCTCAGAAGGACGAAGCCATGTACCCCTACCAGATCTACCAACTCTACCCAGAGAGACATGGACAACCACTTCCACACACCTTGGTGAGGAAGAACTCAGTACCCGAGCTGAGTAGCCTCTATCTCAGGCAAATAATGGCAGCCAGGGCTTCTTCCATGGTTCCTCCACCTCAACAGAATTACTACCAGCCTGAACCCCCGCTGGACAACACAGCCCCGGCTATGACTACTACTACTGCTGCTACCAGGAGCTTATCTCCTCGTCGTCCTGAAGACGGCTCTTCCTTATATAGGGCCAGCCAGCAGCAGCATCACCTGCTTAACAGATCAGCGTCGCATTATGGGATGTCCGGGCTCACCGGTGGACGAGGGGGGTTTAGAGCTGGTGTTTCTCCTGCGTCTGCCTGGGATCAAGGACACGCCAGGTCCGCCCCTCCTCTCCCAGCTCTTACTCCTGCCCCAGGCCCTCCCCCTCCTCCTCCTCCTCCTCCTCCCTCTCCCACTCACAACGAGCTCAGCCGGTCGTACCTGGAAGCCAAGATGATCCCAGACTTCCAGCACAGCGTTGGTGTCTGCAGGGCTCCATCTCCTGCCTGTTACGGGGTCCAACCCCCGCTTCCTGTTTACACTGCGTCCCAGCCTCTTTCTGCTTATCACCCTCCCTTCTACAGTGCCATCTACAACCTCCCGTTGGACCCCCGGGTTGGTGTTGGACAGGCAGCCACCAGTCTCATGGTGGACCCAGCTACCCAGCAGCACGGACACATGGACGGTTCCCTCCAGCGCTACGGTTCCGTAGCATCCCAGAGGCTTCCCTACGACCCGGGTTACGACCCCGGTTCTGCCATGGTCCAACAACACCACCACCCTAGCGCGGCGTTGAACATGGATCCCAAGAGGATGGTGGATCCAGGGTTCCTGGCGTTCCTCAGAGCCGAGGGTCTGGCGGACAGCACCATCAGCTTACTACTCCAGCAGGGCTTTGACTCCACCTCTATGCTGGGGGTCATGGAGGATCATGACGTCCGTTCTATCGCCACTAATCTGGGCCAGGCCCGAGCTCTGTCCAGCGCGGTGTTTCGCTGTAAGCAGCAGCCTGGGGAGTCGGCCTTAGCCGCTCAGCAGCGCATTAGAGGCTGCTCCAACAGCTTCGGCCACACCAACAACCTCTACATGCAAGGGATGCAGAACATGACCCAGGGGATGAGCAGCATGGCCGTGGACCCCCACACGATGCATCAGCAGCCCCCCACCACCCTCCAGACCTTCAGCCCCAGGATGGGAGAGTTCCTGGGCAGGAGACCCAACAGCGCCCCGTCTCAACACCTCCTGGAGACCACCACGTACGGAGCGCCCCGAGGGACCTTCCCCGTCAGCTCCGGGGGATACGGTAACGCCGTCACCCAGGCAAGACCGCTATCCATGTACAACGCCCACACCGGCATCGCCATGTCCGCCCTGCAGCACCAGCAGCCTACTGCCCCCAACACCCCAGGAGGAATGGCCCCCAAAACTTTCTCTGGTTCTTACTCCCCCATGGAGCTCATGAAGAGAGCCCCCAATATGCCCCCCATGTCACCTGGGGTGGTTCAGAGCCCCCTGCACAGCCCCCAGCTGCTGAGGAAGGGGACGTCCAATGCAGGGGAGAGTGGTGTGGTTGTAGCAGCGTCGTCCACCTCCCACCAGATACAGACCCTTAACAACAACAGGACGGCAGGACGGAGGACGGGACCACCTGTCATTGTTTCTACCATGGCTGCTTCGCCTGATACAAGTAACCACGGTTCTCTGACCTCGCTATCCCTCCTCTCCTCTCCAACTCCTCTCCTGTCCAACTCCTCTCCTCTCCTGTCCAACTCCTCTGACCTCGCTATCCCTCCTCTCCTCTCCTCTCCTGTCCTGTCCTCTCCCCTCCTGTCCTCTCCTGTCCTCTCCTGTCCTCTCCTGTCCTCTCCTGTCCTGTCCTCTCCTGTCCTCTCCTGTCCTCTCCTGTCCTGTCCTCTCCTGTCCTCTCCTCTCCCCTCCTCTCCTCTCCTCTCCTCTCCTGTCCACTCCTGTCCTCTCCTCTCCTGTCCTCTCCTCTCCCCTCCCCTCCCCTCCTGTCCTCTCCTCTCCTGTCCTCTCCTGTCCTCTCCTCTCCTGTCCTCTCCTGTCCTCTCCTCTCCTGTCCTCTCCTCTCCCCTCCCCTCCCCTCCTGTCCTCTCCTCTCCTGTCCTCTCCTCTCCTCTCCTGTCCTCTCCTCTCCTCTCCTCTCCTCTCCTGTCCTCTCCTCTCCTCTCCTCTCCTCTCTCTCCTGACTTTAGCTTGGCTTGTCGTTGTTCCTTTTAGTTTGTCCATATGTTACTTATTCAAACGTTCTTCCTATCTGTCCTATATCTTGTTTCCTATTGGCTGGATTTAGTTGACGTTGGAGCGTTGGGCTTTCATTAGAATCTGTTTGTGCTGTATGTTGATGTTTTAACAGAACAATAATAACTCTATGTGTTTCATGATTAAGGTTTTCTAAAGCTTAAATATTATATTTATATTTTATATCAACAACTTTTCTATTGAATTGATGAAGAATACTGTGTGATACTGTATATGTGACATGATAATCAACTTTACCTGACAGGTCTGTTTTTAAATGGTGACACTATTTATACATCCAGCAGCACCGCTGTAGACCCGGGTCCTTAGAGCTCCTGTAGACCTGGGTCCTTAGAGCTGCTGTCTGTCTGTGATCCCTGTTTAAATACAACCAGCAGCACCGCTGTAGACCCGGGTCCTTAGAGCTCCTGTAGACCTGGGTCCTTAGAGCTGCTGTCTGTCTGTGATCCCTGTTTAAATACAACCAGCAGCACCGCTGTAGACCCGGGTCCTTAGAGCTGCTGTAGACCCGTGTCCTTAGAGCTGCTGTCTGTCTGTCTGATCCCTGTTTAAATACAACCAGCAGCACCGCTGTAGACCTGGGTCCTTAGAGCTCCTGTCTGTCTGTGATCCCTGTTTAAATACATCCAGCAGCACCGCTGTAGACCCGGGTCCTTAGAGCTCCTGTCTGTCTGTGATCCCTGTTTAAATACATCCAGTAGCACCGCTGTAGACCCGGGTCCTTAGAGCTCCTGTCTGTCTGTGATCCCTGTTTAAATACAACCAGCAGCACCGCTGTAGACCCGGGTCCTTAGAGCTCCTGTCTGTCTGTGGTCCCTGTTTAAATACAACCAGTAGCACCGCTGTAGACCCGGGTCCTTAGAGCTCCTGTCTGTCTGTCTGTGATCCCTGTTTAAATACAACCAGCAGCACCGCTGTAGACCCGGGTCCTTAGAGCTCCTGTCTGTCTGTGATCCCTGTTTAAATACAACCAGCAGCACCGCTGTAGACCCGGGTCCTTAGAGCTCCTGTCTGTCTGTGATCCCTGTTTAAATACAACCAGTAGCACCGCTGTAGACCCGGGTCCTTAGAGCTCCTGTCTGTCTGTGATCCCTGTTTAAATACATCCAGTAGTACCGCTGTAGACCTGGGTCCTTAGAGCTCCTGTCTGTCTGTGGTCCCTGTTTAAATACATCCAGTAGCACCGCTGGAGACCCGGGTCCTTAGAGCTCCTTTAGACCCGGGTCCTTAGAGCTCCTGTCTGTCTGTGATCCCTGTTTAAATACAACCAGCAGCACCGCTGGAGACCCGGGTCCTTAGAGCTCCTGTAGACCCGGGTCCTTAGAGCTCCTGTCTGTCTGTCTGTGATCCCTGTTTAAATACATCCAGTAGCACCGCTGTAGACCCGGGTCCTTAGAGCTCCTGTCTGTCTGTGGTCCCTGTTTAAATACAACCAGCAGCACCGCTGTAGACCCGGGTCCTTAGAGCTCCTGTCTGTCTGTGATCCCTGTTTAAATACATCCAGCAGCACCGCTGTAGACCCGGGTCCTTAGAGCTCCTCTCTGTCTGTGATCCCTGTTTAAATACATCCAGCAGCACCGCTGTAGACCCGGGTCCTTAGAGCTCCTGTCTGTCTGTGGTCCCTGTTTAAATACATCCAGCAGCACCGCTGTAGACCCGGGTCCTTAGAGCTCCTGTCTGTCTGTGATCCCTGTTTACATACAACCAGCAGCACCGCTGGAGACCCGGGTCCTTAGAGCTCCTGTCTGTCTGTCTGTGGTCCCTGTTTAAATACAACCAGCAGCACCGCTGGAGACCCGGGTCCTTACAGCTCCTGTCTGTCTGTCTGTGGTCCCTGTTTAAATACATCCAGTAGCACCGCTGTAGACCCGGGTCCTTAGAGCTCCTGTCTGTCTGTCTGTGGTCCCTGTTTAAATACAACCAGCAGCACCGCTGTAGACCCGGGTCCTTAGAGCTCCTGTCTGTCTGTGATCCCTGTTTAAATACATCCAGTAGCACCGCTGTAGACCCGGGTCCTTAGAGCTCCTGTCTGTGATCCCTGTTTAAATACAACCAGCAGCACCGCTGTAGACCCGGGTCCTTAGAGCTCCTGTAGACCCGGGTCCTTAGAGCTCCTGTCTGTCTGTCTGTGATCCCTGTTTAAATACAACCAGTAGCACCGCTGTAGACCCGGGTCCTTAGAACTCCTGTCTGTGATCCCTGTTTAAATAGAACCAGCAGCACCGCTGTAGACCCGGGTCCTTAGAGCTCCTGTCTGTCTGTGATCCCTGTTTAAATACATCCAGCAGCACCGCTGTAGACCTGGGTCCTTAGAGCTCCTGTCTGTCTGTGATCCCTGTTTAAATACATCCAGCAGCACTAACCCTAACCACTGTAAATCCTAAAAATCGTACCCGCGGTTTGAGTTGAAATTCACTCAAGTTGTTTGGGTTTTGCAGTGACACGTTGTGTTGCTCGTTTGTTTCTGCAAACTTGGATTGGATAGGTGATGTCCTATCTGTAGTCAGGGTATCAGTTGGATAGGTGATGTCCTATCTGTAGTCAGGGTATCAGTTGGATAGGTGATGTCCTATCTGTAGTCAGGGTATCAGTTGGATAGGTGATGTCCTCTCTGTAGTCAGGGTGTGAATTTTGGAGCTAAACAATATGAATAGAGGAAGTGATGCCGTTGCTGAGAATAACATGTCATATTTACCTATTAAATATTGAAACTATTTTCCTTGACTACGTATTTATCGTTTGATTACAAGGCTACTTTTCAACGTAATCTCATTCATTATTCCTATTTAAAAGTATTTTGTTTTGGACAACAAAGAGGGAAGCTTTGTTAGCTGCTGGTTGTTTCCAGATGCAGTGTGTTTGACAGTCTCTGTCTGTCCATTCTACTCTGCTGTCTCCTCTCATCAGGAGACAGTGTGTTTGACAGTCTCTGTCTCCTCTCATCAGGAACCAGTGTGTTTGACAGTCTCTGTCTCTCCAGTCTACTCTGCTGTCTCCTCTCATCAGGAGCCAGTGTGTTTGACAGTCTCTGTCTGTCCATTCTACTCTGCTGTCTCCTCTCATCAGGAACCAGTGTGTTTGACAGTCTCTGTCTCCTCTCATCAGGAGACAGTGTGTTTGACAGTCTCTGTCTCCTCTCATCAGGAGACAGTGTGTTTGACAGTCTCTGTCTCCTCTCATCAGGAGCCAGTGTGTTTGACAGTCTCTGTCTCTCCAGTCTACTCTGCTGTCTCCTCTCATCAGGAGCCAGTGTGTTTGACAGTCTCTGTCTCTCCAGTCTACTCTGCTGTCTCCTCTCATCAGGAACCAGTGTGTTTGACAGTCTCTGTCTCCTCTCATCAGGAGACAGTGTGTTTGACAGTCTCTGTCTCCTCTCATCAGGAGACAGTGTGTTTGACAGTCTCTGTCTCCTCTCATCAGGAGCCAGTGTGTTTGACAGTCTCTGTCTCTCCAGTCTACTCTGCTGTCTCCTCTCATCAGGAGCCAGTGTGTTTGACAGTCTCTGTCTCTCCAGTCTACTCTGCTGTCTCCTCTCATCAGGAACCAGTGTGTTTGACAGTCTCTGTCTCTTCAGTCTACTCTGCTGTCTCCTCTCATCAGGAACCAGTGTGTTTGACAGTCTCTGTCTCCTCTCATCAGGAGCCAGTGTGTTTGACAGTCTCTGTCTCTCCAGTCTACTCTGCTGTCTCCTCTCATCAGGAGCCAGTGTGTTTGACAGTCTCTGTCTCTCCAGTCTACTCTGCTGTCTCCTCTCATCAGGAGCTTAGTGTCCACACATCCTGTTAATAGAATTGGATGTGTGGGTGTCACATGGAATCATTTGTAATCTCTAGCTAGCTTCTGTTTTTAGACAGCCTAGATACACACACACACACACACACACACACACACACACACACAGAGTCGCCTAGGATTAGCAGTTGTGTTTTATTGGTGCCATTCCTCAGCCTTAAACCCTCCACCCTCCCGTTCCAGGAAGTAGAGAGAATCTGATCGTACGGCTCAGACTGAAAAGTTGATGGAAAGTCAATCTTTCATTTCCACTCTGTGTATTGCTTTGCTTTTGTTCACTGTCGGACATTTTCCTCAATATTTCACCATTTATTCAAGCAGTTCTGTGTGTGTGTGTGTGTGTGTGTGTGTGTGTGTGTGTGTGTGTGTGTGTGTGTGTGTGTGTGTGTGTGTGTGTGTTGACATGTTTTGGGGAATAGTTGTTATTCCCCTGCTTGTTCAGGTTGAGTTCCTGCTTAGAAATCCTCACAAATCCATTTACACAGTTACCACTTAAAGCACAGCTCATTGCATCTGTAAATAGCCCATCTGTAAATAGCCCATAGCCCATCTGTACATAGCCCATAGCCCATCTGTACATAGCCCATAGCCCATCTGTACATAGCCCATCTGTACATAGCCCATCTGTACATAGCCCATAGCCCATCTGTACATAGCCCATAGCCCATCTGTACATAGCCCATAGCCCATCTGTACATAGCCCATAGCCCATCTGTACATAGCCCATCTGTACATAGCCCATAGCCCATCTGTACATAGCCCATAGCCCATCTGTAAATAGCCCATAGCCCATCTGTACATAGCCCATAGCCCATCTGTAAATAGCCCATAGCCCATCTGTAAATAGCCCATAGCCCATCTGTACATAGCCCATCTGTAAATAGCCCATAGCCCATCTGTAAATAGCCCATAGCCCATCTGTACATAGCCCATAGCCCATCTGTAAATAGCCCATAGCCCATCTGTAAATAGCCCATAGCCCATCTGTACATAGCCCATAGCCCATCTGTACATAGCCCATAGCCCATCTGTACATAGCCCATAGCCCATCTGTACATAGCCCATCTGTACATAGCCCATCTGTAAATAGCCCATCTGTACATAGCCCATCTGTACATAGCCCATCTGTACATAGCCCATAGCCCATCTGTAAATAGCCCATCCAACTACCTCATCCCCATATTGTTATTTATTTTTTTGCTCCTTTGCACCCCAGTATCTCTACTTGCACATTCATCTTCTGCACATCTACCATTCCAGTGTTTAATTGCTATATTGTAATTATTTTGCCACTATGACCTATTTATTGCCTTACCTCCCTTATCTTACCTCATTTGCACACACTGTATATAGATTTTTTTCTATTGTGTTATTGACTGTACGTTTGTTTATTCCATGTGTAACTCTGTGTTGTTGTTTGTGTCGCACTGCTTTGCTTTATCTTGGCCAGGTCACAGTTGTAAATGAGAACTTGTTTTAGCTGGCCTACCTGGTTAAATAAAGGACTTGTTCTCAACTAGCCTACCTGGTTAAATAAAGGACTTGTTTTAACTGGCCTACCTGGTTAAATAAAGGTGAAATAAAATACATTTAAAAAAAAATAGCTACCACATAAAGCAATATTGTAGAGTGTTTTTCTTTTGAATATTATGTGAAATTGTAGCCATGAATTGATGGAACAAATTTATGCCACAAATTGATGTGAGAAATTAATTTTCATGGTTCTGATCTCTAATATAGTTGCTGTTTTCATGGTTCTGATCTCTAATATAGTTGCTGTTTTCATGGTTCTGTAGTCTAATATAGTTGCTGTTTTCATGGTTCTGATCTCTAATATAGTTGCTGTTTTCATGGTTCTGATCTCTAATATAGTTGCTGTTTTCATGGTTCTGATCTCTAATATAGTTGCTGTTTTCATGGTTCTGATCTCTAATATAGTTGCTGTTTTCATGGTTCTGTAGTCTAATATAGTTGCTGTTTTCATGGTTCTGATCTCTAATATAGTTGCTGTTTTCATGGTTCTGATCTCTGATATAGTTGCTGTTTTCATGGTTCTGTAGTCTAATATAGTTGCTGTTTTCATGGTTCTGTACTCTAATATAGTTGCTGTTTTCATGGTTCTGTGGTCTAATATAGTTGCTGTTTTCATGGTTCTGATCTCTAATATAGTAGCTGTTTTCATGGTTCTGATCTCTAATATAGTTGCTGTTTTCATGGTTCTGTAGTCTAATATAGTTGCTGTTTTCATGGTTCTGTAGTCTAATATAGTTGCTGTTTTCATGGTTCTGATCTCTAATATAGTAGCTGTTTTCATGGTTCTGATCTCTAATATAGTTGCTGTTTTCATGGTTCTGATCTCTAATATAGTTGCTGTTTTCATGGTTCTGATCTCTAATATAGTTGCTGTTTTCATGGTTCTGTAGTCTAATATAGTTGCTGTTTTCATGGTTCTGTAGTCTAATATAGTTGCTGTTTTCATGGTTCTGATCTCTAATATAGTTGCTGTTTTCATGGTTCTGTAGTCT
Source organism: Salmo trutta (assembly GCF_901001165.1). Taxonomy (NCBI): domain Eukaryota; kingdom Metazoa; phylum Chordata; class Actinopteri; order Salmoniformes; family Salmonidae; genus Salmo; species Salmo trutta. Next base: position 70,875 of record NW_021822693.1, read on the forward strand.
AATATAGTTGCTGTTTTCATGGTTCTGTAGTCTAATATAGTAGCTGTTTTCATGGTTCTGATCTCTAATATAGTTGCTGTTTTCATGGTTCTGATCTCTAATATAGTTGCTGTTTTCATGGTTCTGATCTCTAATATAGTTGCTGTTTTCATGGTTCTGATCTCTAATATAGTTGCTGTTTTCATGGTTCTGATCTCTGATATAGTTGCTGTTTTCATGGTTCTGTAGTCTAATATAGTTGCTGTTTTCATGGTTCTGTAGTCTAATATAGTTGCTGTTTTCATGGTTCTGTAGTCTAATATAGTTGCTGTTTTCATGGTTCTGATCTCTAATATAGTTGCTGTTTTCATGGTTCTGATCTCTAATATAGTTGCTGTTTTCATGGTTCTGATCTCTAATATAGTTGCTGTTTTCATGGTTCTGATCTCTAATATAGTTGCTGTTTTCATGGTTCTGTAGTCTAATATAGTTGCTGTTTTCATGGTTCTGTAGTCTAATATAGTTGCTGTTTTCATGGTTCTGATCTCTAATATAGTTGCTGTTTTCATGGTTCTGTAGTCTAATATAGTTGCTGTTTTCATGGTTCTGTAGTCTAATATAGTTGCTGTTTTCATGGTTCTGTAGTCTAATATAGTTGCTGTTTTCATGGTTCTGATCTCTAATATAGTTGCTGTTTTCATGGTTCTGATCTCTAATATAGTTGCTGTTTTCATGGTTCTGTAGTCTAATATAGTTGCTGTTTTCATGGTTCTGTAGTCTAATATAGTTGCTGTTTTCATGGTTCTGATCTCTAATATAGTTGCTGTTTTCATGGTTCTGATCTCTAATATAGTTGCTGTTTTCATGGTTCTGATCTCTAATATAGTTGCTGTTTTCATGGTTCTGTAGTCTAATATAGTTGCTGTTTTCATGGTTCTGATCTCTAATATAGTTGCTGTTTTCATGGTTCTGATCTCTACTATAGTTGCTGTTTTCATGGTTCTGATCTCTAATATAGTTGCTGTTTTCATGGTTCTGAACTCTCGCATTTTGTTTTTTATTATTGAGGCTAATTGTCATGGAGCTTCTCTGTGTTTGAACATGTATCATTATCCTCCATAGATATTTAGTATGTTTTAGTATTATTTACTGAACTTGTACCAGGTAATTTACCATGAGACCAAATGCATTAGAGGTCATTGTTGTTACTAGGAAGCCAGACAGCTGATCAGTAGAAATAGACAGTGATACGGGGTATTAGAAAAGGTCCTGAGAATGTGGATAAAGGCCTTCCTCAGCGCTCACTAAGTAAACCATTATCCAGCACTGCATGCCAGTGGAACAAATATAGTAGGCCTAGCCTATAGAAAGCTGAGCCTCCTCTTTTTAGTAGAGGCCATCAAAACTGTTTTTTCACTCAATTACGTAGCCTATGGAAATGTTGCGCAACATGACCTCATGGGCTCTCGTGAAGTGTTTGAGTTCATTTTCCACAACATTTTGCATTGATGTCAGAGTGATTAGAGGGACAATAGTGCTGAGTACCAGGCCATTAGGACCTGATGGTGGGACAGTAGAGCCCTGAGTACCAGGCCATTAGGACCTGATGGAGGGACAATAGAGCCCTGAGTTCCAGGCCATTAGGACCTGATGGAGGGACAGTAGAGCCCTGAGTTCCAGGCCATTAGGACCTGATGGAGGGACAGTAGAGCCCTGAGTTCCAGGCCATTAGGACCTGATGGAGGGACAGTAGAGCCCTGAGTTCCAGGCCTTTAGGACCTGATGGAGGGACAGTAGAGCCCTGAGTTCCAGGCCATTAGGACCTGATGGAGGGACAATAGAGCCCTGAGTTCCAGGCCATTAGGACCTGATTAGGAGGACAATAGAGCCCTGAGTACCAGGCAGGTAGAAGGTTTAGTAGGCTACTAATGACCATCAGCAGCATCAGAGCTTGGAGAAGCCTAGTTGCGGTGACTAAACGGACAGGGGGAATTTGACTGCGGTCATGACTGGTGAACGCCGGTGTGGCGGTAATACGGTTACCGTAACAAACCTGCGCCTGGCACCTACTACAGTACCCTGTTCAAAGGCACTTCAATATTTTGTCTGCCCATTCACCTTCTGAATGGCACACATCTATACTGATTGAAGGGGATTTGTTGGAGAGAGAGAGACCTGTTGGAGAGAGACATGTGGAGACCTGTTGGAGAGAGACATGTGGAGACCTGTTGGAGAGAGACCTGTTGGAGAGAGACCTGTTGTAGAGAGACCTGTTGGAGAGAGAGAGACCTGTGGAGACTTGTTGGAGAGAGACCTGTGGAGACTTGTTGGAGAGAGACATGTGGAGACTTGTTGGAGAGAGACATGTGGAGACCTGTTGGAGAGAGACCTGTTGGAGAGAGACCTGTTGGAGAGAGACATGTGGAGACCTGTTGGAAAGAGACCTGTTGGAGAGAGACCTGTTGGAGAGAGACCTGTTGGAGAGAGACATGTGGAGACCTGTTGGAGAGAGACATGTGGAGACCTGTTGGAGAGAGAGAGACATGTGGAGACCTGTCTGGACATTTGCATTGTTGTGTACAGTATATGTTTTGGTTGAACATTTTTGTGAAAATAACAAGGTGTTCATCACACTCTCTCTCTCTTTCTCTCTCACTCTCTAACTCGTTCTCTCTCTCTTTATCTCGCTTTCTCTCTCTCTCTCTCTTTCTCTCTCTAACTCTCTTTCTATCTCTCTAACTCTCTCTCTCTTTCTCTCTCTCTCTTTCTCTCTCTAACTCTCTTTCTATCTCTCTATCTCTCTCGCTTACTCTCTCGTTCTCTCTCACTCTCTAACACTCTCTGTCTCTTTAACTCTCTCTCTCTCTCTCTCTCTCTCTCTCTCTCTCTGAGCAGTTTAGAGGCTCAAGAGATTGCTTTCCTTTCTGAGCAAAGTAAACGTGTGAAGTACAGCCCTCTTAATAAAAGTGTCTAGTGGTTTATGTTTAAACACGCATAGTGATGAGAGAGCATCGTATTTCTTCCCCTTCATGTGAACCATTGTAGCGTAACTCTTGCTATAGAAAACATGTTCTTATTTGTCTAATATATTTTTATTTTGTATTTTTTTGGTTTGTCTATTTATTATACAGTATTATGAAAAACATTGTTTTATATTCGTAATTTGGATCCCGAGTGGCGCAGCGGTCTAAGGCAGTGCTAGAGGCGTCACTACAGTCCCTGGTTCAAATCCAGGCTGTATCACAACCGGCCGTGATTGGGAGTCCCATAGGGCGGCGCACAATTGGCCCAGCGTCGTCTGGGTTTGGCTTGTAAATAAGAATTTGTTTTTAACTGACTTGCCTAGTTAAATAAAGGTTACATTTAATTTAAAAAATATATTTATATATATATATATATAAACCAGAAACCCAAATCTAGAGCCACAAAATAGTCCCCCCCAAAAAATGTTTTATTCTATATTATAATCTATTTTCTTTTAAAATGATATATCTCTCATCTGTTGACTAAAAATAATTCATTATACAAAATAAATTCAGAAACAAAATGGTTTCCTTATTTGTAACCAAGAAACAAGCTAGAAACTAGAAGAAAAAAAAAACAGTTTCAAAATAGTGCCGTCTAATCTAGAAGAAGAGCGGTGGGAGGGCCCTGTCCTTTAGCCCTGTCTCCTTCTGGCTGTCTGTTGGTTGGCTAAGGCTGTAAGTAGCCTTAATAAAGCCATTAAATGGTTGTGCACTGGCTCGTTGGCCGCAGTTCCCCGTCTGCCCAATGTAGAGACATCTACAGCCACAGTCGTCATTTGGCCATGGAGTTGTCTGTCAACGCGGCAGTCCAGAACACAGCAGGTCGGTACAGTATACCGTAGGGCTAGATCACGTGAAATGACAACATTAGCCTTTTAGCTAAATGACGCGCCTGGGTGGGGGTGTGGGGGTGTGGGGGTGTGCCTGCCTGCGTAGGTGTCTGGTAGATTATCCGGCTAGGTGGATTGGGGTGTTGGGTGTTATCCACCCTCGGTACACGTGGCTGAAGATAATCCACACCACAGGACATCTTTAGATGGGCTTTAGTAAGGCTGGGGTTTAGTGGGGGGTGGACCTTAATAAGGCTGGGGTTGGGGTGGGGGGGGGGGTCTAGCTCTGAGAGGAGGAGGAATGGACTTTAATAAGGCTGGAGTTTGGGGGGGTGGACTTTAATAAGGCTGGAGTTTGGGGGGGTGGACTTTAATAAGGCTGGGGTTTGGGGGGGTGGACTTTAATAAGGCTGGGGTTTAGGGGGGGTGGACTTTAATAAGGCTGGGGTTTGGGGGGGTGGACTTTAATAAGGCTGGGGTTTAGGGGGGGTGGACTTTAATAAGGCTGGGGTTTGGGGAGGGGGGTGGACTTTAATAAGGCTGGGGTTTGGGGGGGGTGGACTTTAATAAGGCTGGGGTTTGGGGGGGGTGGACTTTAATAAGGCTGGGGTTTGGGGGGGGTGGACTTTAATAAGGCTGGAGTTTGGGGGGGTGGACTTTAATAAGGCTGGGGTTTGGGGAGGGGGGTGGACTTTAATAAGGCTGGGGTTTGGGGGGAGTGGACTTTAATAAGGCTGGGGTTTAGGGGGGGTGGACTTTAATAAGGCTGGGGTTTGGGGGGGGTGGACTTTAATAAGGCTGGGGTTTGGGGAGGGGGGTGGACTTTAATAAGGCTGGGGTTTGGGGGGAGTGGACTTTAATAAGGCTGGGGTTTGGGGGGGGTGGACTTTAATAAGGCTGGGGTTTGGGGAGGGGGGTGGACTTTAATAAGGCTGGGGTTTGGGGGGAGTGGACTTTAATAAGGCTGGGGTTTGGGGGGGTGGACTTTAATAAGGCTGGGGTTTAGGGGGGGTGGACCTTAATAAGGCTGGGGTTTGGGGGGAGGGTGGACTTTAATAAGGCTGGGGTTTAGGGGGGGTGGACCTTAATAAGGCTGGGGTTTGGGGGGAGGGTGGACTTTAATAAGGCTGGGGTTTAGGAAGGGGGGGGACTAGCTCAGAGGAGGAGGAATGGAGGAAGGGTCAGGCCTTGTACCCAGGGCTGTGCTGCAAAGGCTCATGGGTTTTTTGTCTCTGTTGAGGAGTTTATCTGTTAATCTGTGCGGCTTGTCGTACAGTGTGTGTGTGTGTGTGTGTGTGTGTGTGTGTGTGTGTGTGTGTGTGTGTGTGTGTGTGTGTACTAGATAGAGGACCATTCCTCTCTAAATGGGGTTTTAATTTGAACTTTCATGCCTGTGTTTTGAAGGACATCCATTGGGATGCATGCCTAATGTGTTCTCTCTCTCTCTCTCAATTCAAGGGGATTTATTGACATGGGAAACATATGTTTACGTTGCCAAAGCAAGTGAAATAGATAATAAACAAAAGTGAAATAAACAATAAAAAATTAACAGTAAACATTACACTCACAGAAGTTCCAAAAGAATAAAGACATTTCAAATGTCATATTATGTCTATATACAGTGTTGTAACGGTATCCAAATAGTTAAATAAAAAAACAAGCATAAATATGGGTTGTATTTACAATGGTGTTTGTTCTTCACTGGTTGACCTTTTCTTGTGGCAACAGGTCACACATCTTGCTGCTGTGATGGAACACTGTGGTATTTCACCCAGTAGATATGGGAGTTTATCACAATTGGGTTTGTTTTTTAATTCTTTGTGGATCTGTGTAATCTGAGGGAAATATGTGTCTCTAATATGGTCATACATTGGGCAGGAAGTTAGGAAGTGCAGCTCAGTTTCCACCTCATTTTGTGGGCAGTGTTGCACATAGCCTATCTTCTCTTGAGAGTCAGGTCTGCCTTCAGTGGCCTTTCTCAATAGCAAGGCTATGCTCACTGAGTCTGTACATAGTCAAAGCTTTCCTTAAGTTTGGGTCAGTCACAGTGGTCAGGTATTCTGCGGGTAATTATCGATAATTATCGGCCTTATTCTGCTCTGCATGCATTATTTGGTGTTTTACGTTGTACACATTTTTGCTAAATTCCCGCATGCAGAGTCTCAATTTGGTGTTTGTCCCATTTTGTGAATTCTTGGTTGGTGAGCGGACCCCAGACCTCACAACCATAGAGGACAATGGGTTCTATAACTGATTCAAGTATTTTTTGCCAGATCCTTATTTGTATGTCAAATGTTATGTTCCTTTCGATGGCATAGAAGGCCCTTCTTGCCTTGTCTCTCAGATCGTTCACAGCTTTGTGGAAGTTACCTGTGGTGCTGATGTTTAGGCCGAGGTATGTATAGTTTTCTGTGTGCTCTAGGGCAACGGTGTCTAGATGGAAAATTTGTATTTGTGGTCCTGGCAACTGGACCTTTTTGGAACACCATTATTTTTGTCTTAATGAGATTTACTGTCAGGGCCCAGGTCTGTCAGGGCCCAGGTCTGTCAGGGCCCAGGTAGGACAGAATCTGTGCAGAACATCTAGGTGCTGCTGTAGACCCTCATTGGTTGGGGACAGAAGCACCAGATCATCAGCAAACAGTGGACATTTGACTTCAGATTCTAGATGTCCTTGGTTTAAGTGTTATGCTCAGGTGTCTGTCACTGACATTGGTTCAAATGTGCGTTCCTGCATGTTACTATGGTGATGACTAGCTGGGTCAATGTATAGACAGGAGAAGTAAAGCTGTTACTATGGTGATGACTAGCTCTCTACAGCCGTATAAATACCCAGGAATCCTTTCAACAGCTCTCTACAGCCGTATGAATACCCAGGAATCATTTTAACAGCTCTCTACAGCCATATGAATACCCAGGAATCATTTTAACAGCTCTCTACAGCCATATGAATTCCCAGGAATCATTTTAACATCTCTCTACAGCCGTATGAATACCCAGGAATCATTTTAACAGCTCTCTACAGCCATATGAATTCCCAGGAATCATTTTAACAGCTCTCTACAGCCATATGAATACCCAGGAATCATTTTAACAGCTCTCTACAGCCGTATGAATACCCAGGAATCATTTTAACAGCTCTCTACATCCGTATGAATACCCAGGAATCCTTTTAACATCTCTCAAATCAAATTTTATTTGTCACATACACATGGTTAGCAGATGTTAATGCGAGTGTAGTGAAATGCTTGTGCTTCTAGTTCCAACAGTGCAGTAATATCTAACAATAATATCTAACAATTCCCCAACATCTACCTAATACACACACATCTAAAGGGGTGAATGAGAACATGTACATGTAAGTATATGGATGAGCGATGACGAAGGTGCAGTAGATGGTATAAAATACAGTATATACAGTACATGTGGTATAAGTAATGTAAGATATGTAAACATTATTAAAGTGGCATTATTTAAAGTGGCATTGCATAAAGTGACCAGTGATCCATTTATTAAAAGTCGCCAGTGATTTGGGTCTCAATGTAGGCAGCAGCCTCTGAGTTACTGATGGCTGTTTAACATTCTGATGGCCTTGAGATAGAAGCTGTTTTTCAGTCTCTCAGTCTCAGCTTTGATGCACTTGTACTGACCTCGCCTTCTGGATGATAGCGGGGTGAACAAGCAGTGGCTCTGGTGGTTGTTGTCCTTGATGATCTTTTTGGCCTTCCTGTGACATCAGGCGCTGTAGGTGTCCTGGAGGGCAGGTAGTTTGCCCCCGGTGATGTGTTGTGCAGACCACCCCACCCTCAGGAGAGCCCTGCGGTTATGGGCGGAGCAGCTGCCGTACCAGGCGGTGATACAGCCCGACAGGATGCTCTCGATTGTGCATATGTAAAAGTTTGTGAGGGTTTTAGGTGACAAGCCACATTTCTTCAGCCTCCTGAGGTTGAAGAGGTGCTGTTGGGCCTTCTTCACCACGCTGTCTGTGTGGTTGGTCTATTTCAGTTTGCCCGTGATGTGTATGCCAAGAAACTTGTAGTTTTCCACCATCTCCACTGTGGTCCCATCGATATGGACATGGGCATTCTCCCTCTGCTGTTTCCTGAAGTCCACGATCATCTCCTTTGTTTTACATTTACATTTACATTTAAGTCATTTAGCAGACGCTCTTATCCAGAGCGACTTACAAATTGGTGCATTCACCTTATGATATCCAGTGGAACAACCACTTTACAATAGTGCATCTAAATCTTTTAGGGGGGGGGGGTTAGAAGGATTACTTTATCCTATCCCAGGTATTCCTTAAAGAGGTGGGGTTTCAGGTGTCTCCGGAAGGTGGTGATTGACTCCGCTGTCCTGGCGTCGTGAGGGAGCTTGTTCCACCATTGGGGTGCCAGAGCAGCGAACAGTTTTGACTGGGCTGAGCGGGAACTGTGCTTCCTCAGAGTTAGGGAGGCGAGCAGGCCAGAGGTGGATGAACGCAGTGTCCTTGTTTGGGTGTAGGGCCTGATCAGAGCCTGAAGGTACGAAGGTGCCGTTCCCCTCACAGCTCCGTAGGCAAGCACCATGGTCTTGTAGCGGATGCGAGCTTCAACTGGAAGCCAGTGGAGAGAGCGGAGGAGCGGGGTGACGTGAGACGTTGTTGACGTTGAGTGAGAGGTTGTTTTCCTGACACCCCACTCCGAGGGCCCTCACCTTCTCCCTGTAGACTGTCTCGTCGTTGTTGGTAATCAAGCCCACTAATGTTGTGTCGTCTGCAAACTTGATGGTTGAGTTGGAGGCGTGCATGGCCACGCAGTCATGGGTGAACAGGGAGTACAGGAGGGGGCTGAGCACGCACCCTTGTGGGGCCCCAGTGTTGAGGGTCAGCGAATTGGAGATGTTGATCCTTCACCACCTGGGGGCGGCCCGTCAGAAAGTCCAGGATCCAGTTGCACAGGGCGGGGTTGAGACCCAAGGCCTCCAGCTTGATGATGAGCTTGGAGGGTACTATGGTGTTGAATGCTGAGTTGTAGTCAATGAACAGCATTCTTACATAGGTATTCCTCTTGTCCAGATGGGATAGGGCAGTGTGATGGCATTTGCGTCGTCTGTGGACCTGTTGGGGCGGTAAGCAACATGACTCCTGGCTGACAGAGCTGGGACCTGTTAGTCCTGCTGTAGTCCTGGTAATGAAGCTGGCCTAGAGAAGACATTAGTTAATGGCCATGTGACAGGTTTAGAGAGGGGAGGGTGTGTGTGTGTGTGTGTGTGTGTGTGTGTGTGTGTGTGTGTGTGTGTGTGTGTGTGTGTGTGTGTGTGTGTGTGTGTGTGTGTGTGTGTGACAGGTTTAGAGAGGAGAGTGTGTGTGTGTGTGTGTGTGTGTGTGTGTGTGTGTGTGTGTGTGTGTGTGTGTGTGTGTGTGTGTGTGTGTGTGTGTGACAGGTTTAGAGAGGGGAGGGTGTGTGTGTGTGTGTGTGACAGGTTTAGAGAGGGGAGTGTGTATATGTCTTTTACTGCATGGACTATAGACAAGGGATACACACACTCTGCTACCATGTCACCACTCTCTCTGCCAGCCCAGATGGCTCCTGTCACTGTGTAGAGGGAGGAGAGGAGGAGGGGAAGGAGGAGGGAGGGAGGAGGGAGTAGAGGGAGGAGGGAGGAGAGAGGGAGGGAGAGAAGGGGGAGGAACACTGAGTCCGTCTTCTTAACTGGGCCAGAGTGTCCCTCCCCAAGAGACCTCACATCTGGAGCCCATCTGGTAGCCCACCTGGTACCCTGCAGATGGCCCTCCTCTTCCTCCCTCATTCTCTCCCCTCCTCCCCCCATCTCTTTCTCTCCTCTCTTCTCTCACTGCCACTGCAGCTTTTGCTCACTGTTTTTACATTTCTAGAGAGGAGAGGAAAAGAGGGGGAGGGGTTTGTCCAGTCTGTAAAATAGAATTTCCTCCTCCAGAAATGAGCCCAGTAACATTTTGGACCATGCAGATAGGCTGTGAATGTCCATATGATCAGGTATGCTGTCAGCAGTGAGCGTTATAACCTGTAGCCCAACAGCATAGTGGCTGTAAATCAATAGCCTGAAGCATGGGGTTGTCTATCTGTATTCACCCTGTTGGCCTAATCAGTAGCTAGATCCCATATGGGATATTTTAACTAGTTAGCATCCTATTGAGGAATTGGCTGTTCCTGTGGGGATGACTAGCTAGGTCAATAGATAGACTAGTCGACTAGCTAGGTAACTAGATAGACTGTTACTATGGGGATGACTAGCTAGGTCAATAGATAGACTGTTACCATGGGGATGACTAGCTAGGTCGATAGATAGACTGTTACTATGGGGATGACTAGCTAGGTCAATAGATGGACTGTTACTATGGGGATGACTAGCTAGGTCAATAGATGGACTGTTACTATGGGGATGACTAGCTAGGTCAATAGATGGACTGTTACTATGGGGATGACTAGCTAGGTCAATAGACTGTCACTATTGGGATGACTAGCTGGGTCAATAGATAGACTGTTACTATGGGGATGACTAGCTGGGTCAATAGATAGACTGTTACTATGGGGATGACTAGCTAGGTCAATAGATGGACTGTCACTATGGGGATGACTAGCTGGGTCAATAGATAGACTGTCACTATGGGGATGACTAGCTAGGTCAATAGATAGACTGTTACTATGGGGATGACTAGCTAGGTCAATAGATAGACTATTACTATGGGGATGACTAGCTAGGTCACTAGATTGACTGTTACTATGGGGATGACTAGCTAGGTCACTAGATAGACTGTTACTATGGGGATGACTCACTAGGTCAATAGATAGACTGTTACTATGGTGATGACTAGCTGGGTCAACAGACTGTTGCTATGGTGATGACTAGCTAGGTCAATAGATAGGCTGTTACTATGGGGATGACTAGCTAGGTCAATAGATGGACTGTTACTATGGGGATGACTAGCTAGGTCAATAGATGGACTGTTACTATGGGGATGACTAGCTAGGTCAATAGATAGACTGTTACTATGGGGATGACTAGCTAGGTCAATAGATAGACTGTTACTATGGGGATGACTAGCTAGGTCAATAGATGGACTGTTACTATGGGGATGACTAGCTAGGTCAATAGATGGACTGTTACTATGGGGATGACTAGCTAGGTCAATAGACTGTCACTATGGGGATGACTAGCTGGGTCAATAGATAGACTGTTACTATGGGGATGACTAGCTAGGTCAATAGATGGACTGTTACTATGGGGATGACTAGCTAGGTCAATAGATGAACTGTTACTATGGGGATGACTAGCTAGGTCAATAGAGAGACTGTTACTATGGGGATGTCTAGCTAGGTCAATAGACTGTTACTATGGGGATGACTAGCTAGGTCAATAGATGGACTGTTACTATGGGGATGACTAGCTAGGTCAATAGATGGACTGTTACTATGGGGATGACTAGCTAGGTCAATAGACTGTCACTATGGGGATGACTAGCTGGGTCAATAGATAGACTGTTACTATGGGGATGACTAGCTAGGTCAATAGATGGACTGTTACTATGGGGATGACTAGCTAGGTCAATAGATGAACTGTTACTATGGGGATGACTAGCTAGGTCAATAGAGAGACTGTTACTATGGGGATGTCTAGCTAGGTCAATAGACTGTCACTATGGGGATGACTAGCTAGGTCACTAGATTGACTGTTACTATGGGGATGACTAGCTAGGTCACTAGATAGACTGTCACTATGGGGATGTCTAGCTAGGTCAATAGATAGACTGTTACTATGGGGATGTCTAGCTAGGTCAATAGATAGACTGTTACTATGGGGATGTCTAGCTAGGTCAATAGATAGACTGTTACTATGGGGATGACTAGCTAGGTCAATAGATGGACTGTTACTATGGGGATGACTAGCTAGGTCAATAGATAGACTGTTACTATGGGGATGTCTAGCTAGGTCAATAGATAGACTGTTACTATGGGGATGACTAGCTAGGTCAATAGATGGACTGTTACTATGGGGATGACTAGCTAGGTCAATAGATGGACTGTTACTATGGGGATGTCTAGCTAGGTCAATAGACTGTCACTATGGGGATGACTAGCTAGGTCACTAGATTGACTGTTACTATGGGGATGACTAGCTAGGTCACTAGATGGACTGTTACTATGGGGATGACTAGCTGGGTCAATAGAGAGACTGTTACTATGGGGATGACTGGCTAGGTCAATAGATAGACTGTTACTATGGGGATGACTAGCTAGGTCACTAGATGGACTGTTACTATGGGGATGACTAGCTAGGTCAATAGATAGACTGTTACTATGGGGATGACTAGCTAGGTCACTAGATAGACTGTTACTATGGGGATGACTAGCTAGGTCAATAGATGGACAGTCACTATGGAGATGACTAGCTGGGTCAATAGATAGACTGTTACTATGGGGATGTCTAGCTAGGTCAATAGATAGACTGTCACTATGGGGATGACTAGCTAGGTCACTAGATGGACTGTTACTATGGGGATGACTAGCTGGGTCAATAGAGAGACTGTTACTATGGGGATGACTGGCTAGGTCAATAGATAGACTGTTACTATGGGGATGACTCACTAGGTCAATAGATAGACTGTTACTATGGTGATGACTAGCTGGGTCAACAGGCTGTTGCTATGGTGATGACTAGCTAGGTCAATAGATAGGCTGTTACTATGGGGATGACTAGCTAGGTCAATAGATGGACTGTTACTATGGGGATGACTAGCTAGGTCAATAGATGGACTGTTACTATGGGGATGACTAGCTAGGTCAATAGATAAACTGTTACTATGGGGATGACTAGCTAGGTCAATAGATAGACTGTTACTATGGGGATGACTAGCTAGGTCAATAGATTGACTGTTACTATGGGGATGACTAGCTAGGTCAATAGATGGACTGTTACTATGGGGATGACTAGCTAGGTCAATAGACTGTCACTATGGGGATGACTAGCTGGGTCAATAGATGGACTGTTACTATGGGGATGACTAGCTAGGTCAATAGATGGACTGTTACTATGGGGATGACTAGCTAGGTCAATAGACTGTCACTATGGGGATGACTAGCTGGGTCAATAGATTGACTGTTACTATGGGGATGACTAGCTAGGTCACTAGATAGACTGTCACTATGGGGATGTCTAGCTAGGTCAATAGATAGACTGTTACTATGGGGATGTCTAGCTAGGTCAATAGATAGACTGTTACTATGGGGATGACTAGCTAGGTCAATAGATAGACTGTTACTATGGGGATGACTAGCTAGGTCAATAGATGGACTGTTACTATGGGGATGACTAGCTAGGTCAATAGATAGACTGTTACTATGGGGATGTCTAGCTAGGTCAATAGATAGACTGTTACTATGGGGATGACTAGCTAGGTCAATAGATAGACTGTTACTATGGGGATGACTAGCTAGGTCAATAGATAGACTGTTACTATGGGGATGACTAGCTAGGTAGATAGATAGACTGTTACTATGGGGATGTCTAGCTAGGTCAATAGATGGACTGTTACTATGGGGATGACTAGCTAGGTCAATAGATAGACTGTTACTATGGGGATGACTAGCTAGGTCAATAGACTGTTACTATGGGGATGACTAGCTAGGTCACTAGATTGACTGTTACTATGGGGATGACTAGCTAGGTCACTAGATAGACTGTTACTATGGGGATGACTAGCTAGGTCAATAGATGGACTGTCACTATGGGGATGACTAGCTGGGTCAATAGATAGACTGTTACTATGGGGATGTCTAGCTAGGTCAATAGATAGACTGTCACTATGGGGATGACTAGCTAGGTCACTAGATGGACTGTTACTATGGGGATGACTAGCTGGGTCAATAGAGAGACTGTTACTATGGGGATGACTGGCTAGGTCAATAGATAGACTGTTACTATGGTGATGACTAGCTGGGTCAACAGGCTGTTGCTATGGTGATGACTAGCTAGGTCAATAGATAGGCTGTTACTATGGGGATGACTAGCTAGGTCAATAGATGGACTGTTACTATGGGGATGACTAGCTAGGTCAATAGATGGACTGTTACTATGGGGATGACTAGCTAGGTCAATAGATAGACTGTTACTATGGGGATGACTAGCTAGGTCAATAGATAGACTGTTACTATGGGGATGACTAGCTAGGTCAATAGATGGACTGTTACTATGGGGATGACTAGCTAGGTCAATAGATGGACTGTTACTATGGGGATGACTAGCTACGTCAATAGACTGTCACTATGGGGATGTCTAGCTAGGTCAATAGATGGACTGTTACTATGGGGATGACTAGCTAGGTCAATAGATAGACTGTTACTATGGGGATGACTAGCTAGGTCAATAGACTGTTACTATGGGGATGACTAGCTAGGTCACTAGATTGACTGTTACTATGGGGATGACTAGCTAGGTCACTAGATAGACTGTTACTATGGGGATGTCTAGCTAGGTCAATAGATAGACTGTTACTATGGGGATGACTAGCTAGGTAGATAGATAGACTGTTACTATGGGGATGACTAGCTAGGTCGATAGATGGACTGTTACTATGGGGATGACTAGCTAGGTCAATAGATAGACTGTTACTATGGGGATGACTAGCTAGGTCAATAGACTGTTACTATGGGGATGACTAGCTAGGTCACTAGATTGACTGTTACTATGGGGATGACTAGCTAGGTCAATAGATGGACTGTTACTATGGGGATGACTAGCTAGGTCAATAGATAGACTGTTACTATGGGGATGACTAGCTAGGTCAATAGATGGACTGTTACTATGGGGATGACTAGCTAGGTCAATAGATGGACTGTTACTATGGGGATGACTAGCTAGGTCAATAGACTGTCACTATGGGGATGACTAGCTGGGTCAATAGATAGACTGTTACTATGGGGATGACTAGCTAGGTCAATAGATGGACTGTTACTATGGGGATGACTAGCTAGGTCAATAGATGAACTGTTACTATGGGGATGACTAGCTAGGTCAATAGAGAGACTGTTACTATGGGGATGTCTAGCTAGGTCAATAGACTGTCACTATGGGGATGACTAGCTAGGTCACTAGATTGACTGTTACTATGGGGATGACTAGCTAGGTCACTAGATAGACTGTCACTATGGGGATGTCTAGCTAGGTCAATAGATAGACTGTTACTATGGGGATGACTAGCTGGGTCAATAGATAGACTGTTACTATGGGGATGACTAGCTAGGTCAATAGATGGACTGTCACTATGGGGATGACTAGCTGGGTCAATAGATAGACTGTCACTATGGGGATGACTAGCTAGGTCAATAGATAGACTGTTACTATGGGGATGACTGGCTAGGTCAATAGATAGACTGTTACTATGGGGATGACTCACTAGGTCAATAGACTGTTACTATGGTGATGACTAGCTGGGTCAACAGACTGTTGCTATGGTGATGACTAGCTAGGTCAATAGATAGGCTGTTACTATGGGGATGACTAGCTAGGTCACTAGATAGACTGTTACTATGGGGATGACTAGCTAGGTCAATAGATAGACTGTTACTATGGGGATGACTAGCTAGGTCAATAGACTGTTACTATGGGGATGACTAGCTGGGTCAATAGATAGACTGTTACTATGGGGATGACTAGCTAGGTCAATAGACTGTTACTATGGTGATGACTAGCTAGGTCAATAGACTGTTACTATGGTGATGACTAGCTAGGTCACTAGATAGACTGTTACTATGGGGATGACTAGCTAGGTCAATAGATAGACTGTTACTATGGGGATGACTAGCTAGGTCAATAGATGGACTGTTACTATGGGGATGACTAGCTAGGTCAATAGATAGACTGTTACTATGGTGATGACTAGCTAGGTAACTAGATAGACTGTTACTATGGGGATGACTAGCTAGGTCAATAGATAGACTGTTACTATGGTGATGACTAGTTTTGTTTGCAGAAGAAAAGTAAATGTGGACTGTTATTTTTCCTTTGGCGCAGCGCCACATTTAAATATCTGCAGCAGAAACACTGACTGCATTTCCATCCTGCCTGATGCAGGAGAGAGGGATGGGGGGAGGAGAGGAGGGATGGGGGGAGGAGAGGAGGGATGGGGGAGGAGAGGAGGGATGGGGGAGGAGAGGAGGGATGGGGGGAGGAGAGGAGGGATGGGAGGAGGAGAGGAGGGATGGGGGAGGAGAGGAGGGATGGGGAGGAGAGGAGGGATGGGGGGAGGAGAGGAGGGATGGGAGGAGGAGAGGAGGGATGGGGGAGGAGAGGAGAGATGGGGGAGGAGAGGAGAGATGAGGAGAGGAGGGATGGGGGAGGAGAGAGGGATGGGGGAGTAGAGGAGGGATGGGGAGGAGAGGAGGGAGGGATGGGGGAGGAGAGGAGGGATGGGGGAGGAGAGGAGGGATGGGGGAGGAGAGAGGGATAGGGGGAGGAGAGGAGGGATGGGGAGGAGAGGAGGGATGGGGAGGAGAGGAGGGAGGGATGGGGGAGGAGAGGAGGGATGGGGGGAGGAGAGGAGGGATGGGGGGAGGAGAAAGGGATGGGGGAGGAGAGGAGGGATGGGGGGAGGAGAGGAGGGATGGGGGAGGAGAAAGGGATGGGGGAGGAGAGGAGCGATGGGGAGGAGAGGAGGGATGGGGGGAGGAGAGGAGGGATGGGGGAGGAGAGAGGGATAGGGGGAGGAGAGGAGGGATGGGGGAGGAGAGGAGGGATGGGGAGGAGAGGAGGGATGGGGGGAGGAGAGGAGGGATGGGGGGAGGAGAGGAGGGATGGGGGAGGAGAGGAAGAGAAAACAAGGGGGAGATTGTTGATTCAGGGTTGTTGTCTGGCCGCTGAGGGGCCACGGTGGAGGTGTGTCTCTCCCTGCCTGTAGCTCTGTTTATCTTGGCTGCTGTACAACCCAGTACAGCTGGTTCTCTCCCTCCTCCTTCCTTCCTCCCTCTCTCTCTCTCTCTCTTTCTCTCTCTGTCTCTTTCTCTCTCTGTCTCTCTCTCTCTCTCTCTCTCTCTCTCTCTACCTCTCTCTCTCTCTACCTCTCTCTCTTTCTCTCTCTCTCTCTACCTCTCTCTCTCTCTCTACCTCTCTCTCTACCTCTCTCTCTCTCTCTACCTCTCTCTCTACCTCTCTCTCTCTCTACCTCTCTCTCTCTCTCTACCTTGCCCCATGTACCTTTTCTCTCACCTCTCTCCCCCTTCATCCCTCTCCCCCTTCACCCTTCTCACCCTCTCAACACTCTTATCCTCACCAGGAATATCCAAAATACTGCTGAGTGCTGGCGTCTAATTTTTCAGATTGCAAATATCTGCTGTGACCAGCGTGAAGCAGGTAGCTTCAACAGAGATGGGGGATGACTCATGGTCCTCTGTAGTTCAGTTAGTAGAACATGGCTCCAGGTCCTCTGTAGTTCAGTTAGTAGAACATGGTCCTCTGTAGTTCAGTTAGTAGAACATGGCTCCAGGTCCTCTGTAGTTCAGTTAGTAGAACATGGCTGCAGGTCCTCTGTAGTTCAGTTAGTAGAACATGGCTCCAGGTCCTCTGTAGTTCAGTTAGTAGAACATGGCTCCAGGTCCTCTGTAGTTCAGTTAGTAGAACATGGCTCCAGGTCCTCTGTAGTTCAGTTAGTAGAGCATGGCTCCAGGTCCTCTGTAGTTCAGTTAGTAGAACATGGTCCTCTGTAGCTCAGTTAGTAGAACATGGCTCCAGGTCCTCTGTCGTTCAGTTAGTAGAACATGGTCCTCTGTAGCTCAGTTAGTAGAACATGGCTCCAGGTCCTCTGTAGTTCAGTTAGTAGAACATGGCTGCAGGTCCTCTGTAGTTCAGTTAGTAGAGCATGGCTCCAGGTCCTCTGTAGTTCAGTTAGTAGAACATGGCTCCAGGTCCTCTGTAGTTCAGTTAGTAGAACATGGCTCCAGGTCCTCTAGTAGAGAGGAGAACAGAGTCAAGCTGTCTCAACCCCCTACATCACAGTGACACTAGTAACTCCAATGCAATAATTTATTAGTCAACGTTCAGCAGGAGAACAGACTGAATGACAGACTGTTTGTAACTTGGACTCTGTTGCTCTGAATGACAGAATGTTTGTAGCCTGGACTCTGTTGCTCTGAATGACAGACTGTTTGTATCCTGGACTCTGTTGCTCTGAATGACAGACTGTTTGTATCCTGGACTCTGTTGCTCTGAATGACAGACTGTTTGTATCCTGGACTCTGTTGCTCTGAATGACAGACTGTTTGTAACCTGGACTCTGTTGCTCTGAATGACAGACTGTTTGTAACCTGGACTCTGTTGCTCTGAATGACAGACTGTTTGTATCCTGGACTCTGTTGCTCTGAATGACAGACTGTTTGTAACCTGGATGCTCTGAATGACAGACAGTTTATAGCCTGGATACTCTGTTGCTCTGAATGACAGACTGTTTGTATCCTGGACTCTGTTGCTCTGAATGACAGACTGTTTGTAGCCTGGATGCTCTGATGGAATGTCTGAAGCCAGTTGTTGTTCACAGAACTACGTGACCTTTACATTAGATGACATTTCAATACACATGTCTTGTGTATTCAGTCAGTTCAGGAAGTATAGAGAGGGGGTTTTGTCCTCTAGTAAAGACACTGTTAAGGTCTGAGTAGAGGGGGAGGGGTGAGGGAGGAGAGGGAGAGGAGAGTAGAGGAGGAGGAGAGGGAGAGGAGGGTAGACGAGGAGGAGAGGGAGAGGAGGAGGAGAGGAGGGGGAGAGGGAGAGGAGAGGAGGAGGAGAGGGAGAGGAGAGGAGAGGAGGAGGAGGGGGAGGGGTGAGGGAGGAGGGGTGAAGAGAGGAGAGGAGGGTAGAGGAGGAGGAGAGGGAGAGGAGAGGAGGAGGAGAGGGAGAGGAGAGGAGGAGGAGAGGAGGAGGAGAGGAGGGGGAGAGGAGGGGGAGAGGGAGAGGAGAGGGAGAGGAGAGGGAGAGGAGAGGGAGGAGGAGGAGGGGGAGGGGTGAGGGAGGAGGGGTGAAGAGAGGAGAGGAGGGTAGAGGAGGAGAGGAGGAGGCGGAGGGGGAGAGGAGGGGGATAGGAGATGTATTAGACATACTGTAAGAGAAACCACCCCCTAGCCAGATGGTTCAGTAGCCATGAACTGGCTCCCGTATTCTCCCTGGACACGCCTCCTAGCCTCACCTCTCCTCTCTCTGGTGATACGGGATCCCCCACCGCTCCACGCCCTTGGCAACCAGGACTTCCTCGGCAACCGTCCCTCCCTCCTCCTGGAGTTGTGTGTGTGTGTGTGTCTCCCTGTGCGTCTCCATGTGTTTGTATATAGCCTGACCTCTAAAGCAGGTCGTAGGTTGTAGGTGAACAGTCTCTGCTCTACCACGCAGTGTTAAATCCACACACACACACACACACACACACACACACACACACACACACACACACACACACACACACACACACACACACACACACACACTCTCTCTGTGTTAAATCCCTTTAAGTGCTTTACGAGGATAAAGAAGTCGTCCCCTCACTGCTCAGCCTATGTTCTCTCAGTTCTGCGGTCCTAATGGGACCCTATGTTCTGTATAGAGCACTACTTTTGACCAGGGGCCATGGGCCCAGCGTATAGCGGGCTTACAGTATGACCAGGGCCCATGGGCCCAGCGTACAACGGGCTTACAGTATGACCAGGGCCCATGGGCCCAGCGTATAATGGGCTTACAGTATGACCAGGGCCCATGGGCCCAGCGTTTAACGGGCTTACAGTATGACCAGGGGCCATGGGCCCAGCGTTTAACAGGCTTACAGTATGACCAGGGGCCATGGGCCCAGCGTTTAACGGGATTACAGTATGACAAGGGCCCATGGGCCCAGCGTACAATGGGCTTACAGTATGACAAGGGGCCATGGGCCCAGCGTTTAACGGGCTTACAGTATGACCAGGGCCCATGGGCCCAGCGTTTAACGGGCTTACAGTATGACCAGGGCCATGGGCCCAGCGTTTAACGGGCTTACAGTATGACAAGGGGCCATGGGCCCAGCGTTTAACGGGCTTACAGTATGACCAGGGCCCATGGGCCCAGCGTATAGCGGGCTTACAGTATGACCAGGGCCCATGGGCCCAGCGTATAGCGGGCTTACAGTATGACCAGGACCCATGGGCCCAGCGTATAACGGGCTTACAGTATGACCAGGACCCATGGGCCCAGCGTATAGTGGGCTTACAGTATGACCAGGGCCCATGGGCCCAGCGTATAGCGGGCTTACAGTATGACCAGGCCCCAAGGGCCCAGCATTTAACAGGCTTACAGTATGACCAGGGCCCATGGGCCCAGCGTACAACGGGCTTACAGTATGACAAGGGGCCATGGGCCCAGCGTATAATGTGCTTACAGTATGACCAGGGCCTATGGGCCCAGCGTATTATGGGCTTACAGTATGACCAGGGCCCATGGGCCCAGCGTTTAACGGGCTTACAGTATGACCAGGGCCCATGGGCCCAGCGTATAACGGGCTTACAGTATAATACAGTAGGTCACAGAGTGTCTCTTTCTACAGCTCCTGTCAGAAGGCTTGTTTGACATCTTGTTTATGTGTGTGTAATATGAGGACATCTGATGAGATGTGTGTCTTTACAAATGCACATATTTGAGCGTGTGTCAGCGCTCATGTGTCTCATTGCTTATGAGGAACAGATGTAGCCCTGAGTACCAGAGTCTGTCTCTCCTCTTCCTCCTCCCCCTCTCCCTGCTGTCAGAGAGGACCCGCTGTGCCAATCTGTTTTCAGTACTGTTTATTCACCCTCTTAAAGAACACCAACATGTGAGGACGGATCAAACACATCCTCCTCCTCTCCTCGTCTCTCCTCTCCTCGTCTCTCCCTCTCTTCTCCCCCTCTCTTCCCTTCTCTCCTCTCCTCTCCTCGTCTCTCCTCTCCTCGTCTCTCCCTCTCTTCTCCCCCCTCTCTTCCCTTCTCTCCTCTCCTCGTCTCCCCTCTCCTCATCTCTCCCTCTCTTCTCCCCCTCTCTTCCCTTCTCTCCTCTCGCTCTCCTCTCCTCGTCTCTCCCTCTCTTCTCCCCCCTCTCTTTCCTTCTCTCCTCCGCTCTCCTCTCCTCGTCTCTCCCTCTCTTCTCCCCCCTCTCTCCCCTTCCCTTCTCTCCTTGTCTCTCTCATCCCCTCCTCTCCCTCCTCCTCCTCTCATCCCCTCCTCTCCCTCCTCCTCTCTCTCATCTTTTCTATTCCCACCATCACCGCTCTTAATGACAGAGACAAATTCAGCATCATGCAATGTTCAACCCACCTGCGGAGCTGCGAGCGCTCGGCTCCACATTGCCTGCCAAAGTGGGTTACAGTGACAAATGATCAAATATATTAATCAGTGTTAAACATGAAGGGTTTGTGAGAGACTAATATGTTGGGTTTACTAAATATTGGTGTGACATCACTTCATATTTAATCATATTATGAGTAAATCCAACAGAAATTGATCTCTGGTCCTCTGGGGA
Organism: Salmo trutta; assembly: GCF_901001165.1. Taxonomy (NCBI): domain Eukaryota; kingdom Metazoa; phylum Chordata; class Actinopteri; order Salmoniformes; family Salmonidae; genus Salmo; species Salmo trutta. The sequence goes on from NW_021822693.1 coordinate 92,224, forward strand.
CTCTGGTCCTCTAATCCTCTAGTCCTCTGGTCCTCTGGTCCTCTGGGTCCTCTGGTCCTCTGGGTCCTCTGGTCTTCAGGGTCCTCTGGTCCTCTGGGTCCTCTGGGTCCTCTGGGTCCTCTGGTCCTCTGGGTCCTCTGGTCCTCTGGTCCTCTGGGTCCTCTGGTCCTCTGGGTCCTCTGGTCCTCTAGTCCTCTGGTCCTCTGGTCTTCAGGGTCCTCTGGTCCTCTGGGTCCTCTGGTCCTCTGGGTCCTCTGGTCCTCTGGTCCTCTGGGTCCTCTGGTCCTCTAGTCCTCTGGTCCTCTGGTCCTCTGGGTCCTCTGGTCCTCTGGTCCTCTGGGTCCTCTGTTCCTCTGGTCCTCTGGGTCCTCTGTTCCTCTGGGTCCTCTGGGTCCTCTGGTCCTCTGGTCTTCAGGGTCCTCTGGGTCCTCTGGGTCCTCTGGTCCTCTAGTCCTCTAGTCCTCTGGTCCTCTGGTCCTCTGGGTCCTCTGGTCCTCTGGTCTTCTGGTCCTCTGGGTCCTCTGGTCCTCTGGTCTTCAGGGTCCTCTGGGACTTTGGTCCTCTGGTCCTCTGGGACTCTGGGTCCTCTGGGACTCTGGGTCCTCTGGGACTCTGGTCCTCTGTTCCTCTGGTCCTCTGGGACTCTGGCAGAAATGGGAGTGAAGTTCTAGAGTCAAGTTGGGGACAAGATCGACAGGACAGGACCGACAGGACAGGACCGGACCGACAGGACAGGACCGACAGGACAGGATCGACAGGACAGGATCGACAGGACAGAATCGACAGGACAGGACAGGATCGACAGGACAGGACCGACAGGACAGGATGGGATTTTCAGGACAGGATCGACAAGACAGGATCGACAGGACAGGACCGACAGGACAGGATCGACAGGACAGGATCGACAGGACAGGATCGACAGGACAGGACAGGATCGACAGGACAGGATCGACAGGACAGGATCGACAGGACAGGATCGACAGGACAGGACAGGATCGACAGGACAGGACAGGATCGACAGGACAGGATCGACAGGACAGGATCGACAGGACAGGATCGACAGGACAGGACAGGATCGACAGGACAGGACAGGATCGCCAGGACAGGACAGGATCGCCAGGACAGGACAGGATCGACAGGACAGGACAGGATCGACAGGACAGGACAGGATCGACAGGACAGGACAGGATCGACAGGACAGGATCGACAGGACCGACAGGACAGGACCGACAGGACAGGACAGGATCGACAGGACAGGATCGACAGGACAGGACCGACAGGACAGGACCGACAGGACAGGACAGGATCGACAGGACAGGATCGACAGGACAGGATCGACAGGACAGAATCGGCAGGAACGGGCAGTACAGGAATAGTTATAAACTGAGTTTTTGGGAGGGGGTAGAAATATGTGGTATGTGGAGCTTTTCATCAAATCATAACTATGTTGGAGGCCTAATATAGTTGACTTAATAACTTGTCAATAATCAACTGACTGGCTTTCTTGATGTCTACTGTATTCTCTCTGGTTTGCAATCTGGTTTCCGCTCAGGTTATGGACGTGTCACTGCAACCTTAAAGGTCCTCAGTGATGTCACCGTTGCCCATGATTCTAAGCGATATTGTGCTGCTATTTTTATTGACTTGGCCAAAGCTTTTGATATGGTAGACCATTCCATTCTTGTGGGCCGGTTAACCTCTCTAGTACATGTGGGACGAACTCGTCCCACCTACGTAACAGCCACTGAAATCCAGTGGCGCGATTTTTGAATCGTTAGAAATGCTATAACTTCAATTTCTCAAACATATGACTATTTCACAGCTATTTAAAGACAAGAATCTCGTTAATCTAACCCCACTGTCCGATTTCAAAAAGGCTTTACAACAAAAGCAAAACATTAGATTATGTTAGCAGAGTACCCAGCCAGAAAAAATCAGACACCCATTTTTCAAGCTAGCATATCATGTCACATAAACCCAAACCACAGCTAAATGCAGCACTAACCTTTTATAATCTTCATCAGATGACACACCTAGGACATTGTGTTATACAATACATGCATGTCTGTTCAATCAAGTTCATATTTATATCAAAAACCAGCTTTTTACATTAGCATGTGACGTTCAGAAAAAGCATAACCACCGCAAACTTCCGGTGAATTTACTAACAGTTTGCTAAATTACTCACGATAAACGTTCACAAAAAGCATAACAATTATTTTAAGAATTATAGATACATTACCCCTCTATGCACTCGATATGTCCGATTTTAAAATAGCTTTTCGGATGAAGCACATTTTGCAATAATCTAAGTACATAGCCCGGCATTACAGGGCTAGCTATTTAGATACCCACCCAGGTCAGCATCCACCAAAATCACATTTCCTATAAGAAAAATGTTCTTACCTTGCTTGTTCTTCATCAGAATACACTGCCAGGACTTCTACTTCAATAACAAATGTTGGTTTGGTCCCAAATAATCCATCGTTATATCCAAACAGCGACGTTTTGTTCGTGAGTTCTAGAATGCCTTTTCGCGGTGTCGCGCATGGCGCATTGGCGTGTCAAAAATGTCTAAATATTCCATTACCGTACTTCGAAGCATGTCAACCGCTGTTTAAAACCAATTTTTATGCCATTTATGTCGTAGAGAAGTGATAATATTCCGACCGGGAGTATGCATTGAGCCTAAACAGCCGAATAAAATTTCTCCTCAGAAGCGACTCATGCACGCGCATCATTGAAAGGTCCTCCGAGCATCCACTTACAAAAGGCGATAATATATTTCAACCTGAGGTTCCCTCGTAAACCTTCAGTTATTTCGCGGGCTCTGAGAGCCTATTGGAGCCCTGGGAATTGTCACGTTACAGCTAAGATCCTTACTTTTCAATAAAAAGAGGTAAGACGCACGACTCCTTGTCAGACAGGGTACTTCCTGCTTGAAACCTTGTCAGGTTTTTGCCTGCCATAGGAGTTCTGTTATACTCACAGACACCATTCAAACAGTTTTAGAAAATTCAGAGTGTTTTCTATCCAAACCTGAACAATAATATGCATATTCTAGCTTCTGAGTTGGTGTAGGAGGCAGTTAAAAATGGGAACATATTTTTTCCAAAATTCTCAATACTGCCCCCTATACCAAACAGGTTAAGGAGTATTGGTGTCTCTGAGGGGTCTTTGGCCTGGTTTGCTAACTACCTCTCTCAAAGAGTGCAGTGTATAAATTCAGAATATCTGCTGTCTCAGCCACTGCCTGCCACCAAGGGAGTACCCCAAGGCTCGATCCTAGGCCCCACGCTCTTCTCAATTTACATCAACAACATAGCTCAGGCAGTAGGAAGCTCTCTCATCCATTTATATGCAGATGATACAGTCTTATACTCAGCTGGCACCTCCCCGGATTTTGTCTTAAACGCTCTACAGCAAAGCTTTCTTAGTGTCCAACAAGCTTTCTCTACCCTTAACCTTGTTCTGAACACCTCCAAAACAAAGGTCATGTGGTTTGGTAAGAAGAATACCCCTCTCCCCACAGGTGTGATTACTACCTCTGAGGGTTTAGAGCTGGAGGTAGTCACCTCATACAAGTACTTGGGAGTATGGCTAGACAGTACACTGTCCTTCTCTCAGCACATGTCAAAGCTGCAGGCTACAGTTAAATCTAGACTTGGTTTCCTCTATCGTAAATCGCTCCTCTTTCACCCCAGCTGCCAAACTAACCCTGATTCAGATGACCATCCTACCCATGCTAGATTACGGAGACGTAATTTATAGATCGGCAGGTAAGGGTTTTCTTGAGCGGCTAGATGTTCTTTACCATTCGGCCATCAGATTTACCACCAATGCTCCTTATAGGACACATCACTGCACTCTATACTCCTCTGTAAACTGGTCATCTCTGTTCACCTGTCGCAAGACCCACTGGTTGATGCTCATTTATAAAACCCTCTTAGGACTCACTCCCCCCTATCTGAGATATCTACTGCAGCCCTCATCCTCCCCATACAACACCCGTTCACTCCCCCCTATCTGAGATATCTACTGCAGCCCTCATCCTCCCCATACAACACCCGTTCACTCCCCCCTATCTGAGATATCTACTGCAGCCCTCATCCTCCACATACAACACCCGTTCACTCCCCCCTATCTGAGATATCTACTGCAGCCCTCATCCTCCCCATACAACACCCGTTCACTCCCCCCTATCTGAGATATCTACTGCAGCCCTCATCCTCCCCATACAGCACCCGTTCACTCCCCCCTATCTGAGATATCTACTGCAGCCCTCATCCTCCCCATACAGCACCCGTTCACTCCCCCCTATCTGAGATATCTACTGCAACCCTCATCCTCCCCATACAACACCAGTTCACTCCCCCTATCTGAGATATCTACTGCAGCCCTCATCCTCCCCATACAGCACCCGTTCACTCCCCCCTATCTGAGATATCTACTGCAACCCTCATCCTCCACATACAGCACCCGTTCACTCCCCCTATCTGAGATATCTACTGCAGCCCTCATCCTCCCCATACAGCACCCGTTCACTCCCCCCTATCTGAGATATCTACTGCAGCCCTCGTCCTCCACATACAACACCCGTTCACTCCCCCCCTATCTGAGATATCTACTGCAGCCCTCATCCTCCACATACAACACCCGTTCACTCCCCCCTATCTGAGATATCTACTGCAGCCCTCATCCTCCCCATACAGCACCCGTTCACTCCCCCCTATCTGAGATATCTACTGCAGCCCTCATCCTCCACATACAACACCCGTTCACTCCCCCCTATCTGAGATATCTACTGCAGCCCTCATCCTCCCCATACAACACCCGTTCACTCCCCCCTATCTGAGATATCTACTGCAGCCCTCATCCTCCCCATACAACACCCGTTCACTCCCCCTATCTGAGATATCTACTGCAGCCCTCATCCTCCACATACAACACCCGTTCACTCCCCCCTATCTGAGATATCTACTGCAGCCCTCACCCGTTCACTCCCCCCTATCTGAGATATCTACTGCAGCCCTCATCCTCCCCATACAACACCCGTTCACTCCCCCCTATCTGAGATATCTACTGCAGCCCTCATCCTCCCCATACAGCACCCGTTCACTCCCCCCTATCTGAGATATCTACTGCAGCCCTCGTCCTCCACATACAACACCCGTTCACTCCCCCCTATCTGAGATATCTACTGCAGCCCTCATCCTCCCCATACAACACCCGTTCTGCCAGTCACATTCTGTTAAATGCTGGTTCCAGTCGCTAGCAGCAGGAGATGATAAAAGGACTAAAGCTTTTTCTCTCTGACCTGCTGCCATCAGATCGCTAAGCTGCTCGCCGTGGCTCGGAGTGTGGAGTGTGTTGAGTGTGTTGAGTGTGTGGAGTGTGTGGAGTGTGTGGAGTGTGTGGAGTGTGTGTGAGAGTGTGGAGTGTGTGTGGAGTGTGTGAGTGTGAGTGTGTGTGGAGTGTGTGAGTGTGTGAGTGTGCCTGCGGTGTGTGGACATAGAGCTATTCTCTCCCTGCTAGCCAACAGACAGACTGACAGACAGAGGACAACACTCTAACAGGAGGAAGGTGAGACGAGGGGAGGGGGAGGAGGAGGAGGAGGAGGGGAAGAGGAGGGGGAGGAGGAGGAGGAAGAGGGCGATACTCCCCT